>NC_044506.1:19034450-19149450 GCF_902362185.1 Chanos chanos | reverse complement strand
GTCAATAAATTACATGTTTTTTTCTTACCAAAAATGTTTTGTTCGTTCCTAAAAACCCTGCCTATGCTGGCATTCTAAAACCCCATGCATACTCTCACACACACACACACACACTCACCATCTTGAATCTCTCCAACACAATCATTAGGAGATGCCTTCAGCCCGCCTCCCAAAGACACACACACGCAGGTTACAAATTCTTCAATACAAATTCTCAGCACATGGGCAAGTTTACAAACTCTCTTGAAAAACTGTATAGAAAGGTTTCACTTAACACCATGCAGTCACTGTTCTACACGTTCCGTGTGAGGAAGGTGTTGTTCTTTCCCGAATCAACACACTGATGCTGTGTATTACAACATTCCAATTGATCCCAAAGGCACTGGACAGTTGAAAATGACGCTATGAGAAAATACAGGGGAAGCATGAAACTGGCTGTTGATTTTCTCTGCAGCTATCAAATCCCTCTCAGATCTACAGGAGTACTATAATCAGAATGGAAAAAGTTTTTGTTTTGTTTCGTTTTTTTTAAAAGATCAGTATCTCTCACCATCCTTTGGTTAAGGAAAAAGAAAACCTCGCCACACTGGATGACAGTGATCATAGTGATCTGTCTCCCGTCAGGACAAAAGAGATCCTGTGATCCGGCTGTGGATCAGCGGCAGCTCGTTGGTACCGAGAGTGGACACGCCCACATGAACACGGTTTGACCGGATCAGTTTTAATCAAACCAATCCTCCTACATTTATACTCATTCACTTGGAAGATGCTAATTTTCCAAAAAAGATTTTCATAATGAATATATACACAACGCATGCATAGCTGAGACAAAAGACAAATCCTCATAAGCAGGTGCTCTAGTCATAAGTGCCGTCATATGACTGTTAGAACCAAACAACCAAAAACACAACTGGTAAGACTGATGTACAGTGCTGATCACTGCAGCTCCAGTGAGGGAGGATAATATCAGGAATGAACAGTTCACTGTTCTCCTATTGGACAGTCTGAACTGTTTGCTCAACTGACATGGCTAACTGAAAAATCCTGGAATTCATGGAATACCTCCTGGATCTTCTTTGGGATACCCGTCTAACTGTCCCAGTGTGTTGCCATCAGTAGGTTTGATCTGTAATCCAATTAGGATTAGCTAATCACTAAAATAATCCTGATTCAGACCACAACAATGTCCGTGTTACCACGGAGAATAAAACTTGAGATGTTTGTAGAAAAAAATGCAGGGTGCAGCATCTTCTGCCATGCATCTCATGACATCACATTGCCGTAGGTTCTACCAAGAACCTCATGCTTCACATTGAAACTATTTAGACCAAACAAAGTTCTCAAACCCTTACATGTAACTTGGGTGATTATGTCTGAGAGTGCTCTCCTCAATTTTTGGTTCCCTGTGTTCTTGTGGACTAAAAAAAAAAAAAATCTCCTCACATGCTTGGTCTGAGGTTCTTTTGTTGTTCTTAAATTCATGCCAAGCTGAATTAGACCAAAAGAAAAGTTGGCAAAGAAAGTGGGGCAATTTGCCTGTTATAGCTTAAGAGCAAATCAAATGTCGACTTATCAGACTCCACAGATCAAGGATTTGCTGATTGGTTAAACAGTGTGTATCCCTGTTGCTGACTGGTTAAACAGAGAATATCCGTGCTGTTGATTGGTTAAAACAGAGTCTACCCCTGCTGCTGAGTTCTGTGGCATGGACTTCTGCTGAACATAGTTTAGGATCAGAGTGAAGAATTCTGTGTTGGACATGCCAAACACAAGGAAAAACTCTTGAAGAATATGGCATACTCCAAGCCTATGACAAAAAAAGAAAGAAATAAAATAAAAGAAAAAGTTGTCTGTGAAAAGTCACAACAGCGCATTGAAAAAGATGTCCTACATTGGTATGCTACGACGCTTGACCTAAGCTTGTGCCTTAGATATGGTGCGAACTCCACCCTGACGGGGTAGACTACAGAGCAAATGCAGCCTAGCCCTTAAAACGGCACTCTACTGAGGATAAAACCTGGTGCAGACACCATTTCACCCATGGCACAATATGGTGCAAACCCTACCCTCCTATTTAAGGGCACACCCACGGTGAAAACGTCCACAATAACCAGTGTGCTATGGAATAGATCCCCCCACCCCCAGTATGAAAGTGAATGTCTGTTGGGATGGATCACATGTATCCAAAGTCTTTTGAGTCAAACTGAGAGACACATTCATCAGCATGCTCATCAGTATCCAGTATGAAAATATGAACCTGACCAAACTGACACAACAAAAAAATCTCTGAAGTGTTAAGGAGTACAAGCACGTGGCATGCCAACAGCTGCGATTTTTTTCTTTTTTTTTTCATTGTTTACAACAATGCTAGTAAAATATATTACTTACAAACAAGTTTGAGTATATGAGGTATCCTGATATTTGAATATTTACATTACCAAAGAAAGACAGAAAGAAAGAAAGAGGTTTTTTTGTTCAAAAAGGTTGGGACACACTATCACGTCCCCATCATTCACAGGCTCTATCAGTGACTATTCGGTTTCACCTGGGGCTTCCCTCTGCTTATTTCCCATCATGCTCTAGCAATCAGGCAATACAAACAGTCTAAACAATGGAAAAAGTAGAGAGAGTATGTACACAAATGTTACAATTAAATGATGATGCATATAATTTAGAGGTGATATAAAATATTACATCTAAATTATATACAGATGTCACAACAACAGAATAACCAATGTAAAAATCTTACTTTGAAAAAAAAAAAAAAAGAAAGAAAACAGTTCTAGGCGCAACTGTGAGTTACATGTTAAAATATGTAAAATATGAAAGCTTTATATCATATAACTCACTCTAGTACCTGCAACTGGATTTTTAAATACAAAAAGTTACTGTTTCATGGTGTGAAATGTCCTATATTTTTTCTCTGTTGGACTCAGGTTTGCTCTTTTATTTTACGAGCAGCTGTTGGTTTTCTGAAAAGCTGAATTATTCTTAGTACACTCCCCCCTTAAATATTACTGTTTTTTTTTAACCCAATTACCATAAATCAGTGCATCAGCTGTGCTAAGTCTTTACTTTTCGTATTTACCCAGGACAACATGACGGTTTACAACAGCTACAATCGTTTGAAAGCTATGTATTCGTCTGGCAAGACTGTCCTGCATTACAGCTTTCAGAAACGTACGACTGTTAGAACCAAACAACCAAAAATAAACTGATAAGACTGATGTACAGTGTTCCGGTGAGGGAGGATAATATCAGGAATGAACAGTTAGCTGTTCTCCTATTGAACTGTTCTGGACAGACTGTTTGCTCAAGTTACGTGGCTAACTGAAAAATCATGGAATTCATGGAATACCTCCTGGAGAAACAGTGGATTAAACTGAAACAGAATGGCAGGCAGCAATCTCACTTTAAGAAGAATATTCAAACTTCAGTTGTAGTCTTGCTAGAGAGCCTGTATAATTACATTACGTAGAAGCATGCAGTTATTGGTTGCAGTTATTAAATTTTCAAAGAATAATTTATTCATTTGCTCTCACAGGTACCCCCGAACGCCACATTTTTGTACTGAGAATGGAAAACGGTTTGACCGCTCGTAAGTCTCACAAATATTCAACTTTTCTGCAGTAGATAGAAGAGGGCCAGTGTATGTGTGTGTGTGTGTGTGTGTGTGTGTGTGTGTGCATGCGCATGTGATTCAGATAGGATATGTGCACATATTGCATAGAAAGGTCTAGTTGAGAATGTAGTTGCATAGAGAGCATTGGTATGTGATGCTGCATAAGGTGTGTAAGAGAGAGTGTGTGTTTGTGTGTGTGTGCGTGTGTGTGTCTGTGCGTGTGTCATGTACATTAATCATGACTCAGTAGCCAGACTCTGCAGTTCCTGACCCTCTGGGCTGCTCTGCATTGGGTTAGTGTCACCTGACAGTTCTCCACTGCACTTCTGAGATGTCTGAGCTCTACAGAGAAAGATATTAAAAACATCAACAGTTACAGTCATAATACCTCAAGCATAGAGTTTGTGTGGGTGTGCGCGCATGTGTGTATGTTATAAACAATGCGATTGTCAAATATGCGTGTGTATATGTGTGTGTGTATGTGTGTGTGTGTGTGTGTGTGTGTATGCGTGTGTATGTGTGTGTGTGTGTGTGTGTGTGTGTGTATGCGTGTGTATGTGTGTGTGTGTGTGTGTGTGCGCGTGTGCATGTGTATATGTGTGGGGGTGTGTGTGTGTGCGTGTGTATGTGTGTGTGTTTATGTATGTTTGTGTGTGTGTGTGTGTATGTGTATGTGTGTATATGTGTGTGTATGTGTGTGTGTTTATGTATGTTTGTGTGAGGTTTTGTTTGTGCATGTGTGTGTGCAACACTCTCTCTAGTGTCTGACAGGGCCCCTCTAAGTGCCTGTCTCTGCTTTCTATAGTCACCTTATTGAGTTTGTGTGTGCATACATGTCTGTTTTGATTTGTCTTTGTCTCATAGTGTGTGTGTGAGTGTGTGTGCATATATGTGTATGTGCATATGTGTGTGTGTGTGTGTGTGTGTGTGTGTGTGTGCGCGTGTGCGCGCCTGCCTGTGCAGGTGCATGTGTGTGTGTGTGTGTGTGCGCGCATGCCTGTGCAGGTGCATGTGTGTGTGCGCGCGTGCCTGTGCAGGTGCATGTGTGTGCATGTGTGTGTGTGCGCGTGCCTGTGCAGGTGCATGTGTGTGCATGTGTGTGTGTGCGCGTGCGTGTGCAGGTGCATGTGTGTGTGTGTGTGTGTGTGTGTGTACCTCTCTGTATCTTCGACGGTATCCGGTAGGGGCTCATTAGCAGTCTCAGGTAGAGCCAGGGCAAGAGCTGCTCCCAGCAAGGGGGTGGAGCCAAAAATGAGCATGGGTACCACTGGAGCGTGGTGTCCAATCAGATTTATCAGTGGGGCTAAAACCCCTCCCATTCGTGCAAACATGGAGGATACACCTATACCTGTCTGCCTGTGGAAATGAAGGATGTGAGCACAGTTACATGAGAGTGTGCACATGCGCGCACACGCGCGTGTGTTTGTGTGTGTGTGTGTGTGTGTGTGTGCGGAGGAGGACAGTGTTCGTGCCTTACTTCAGTTTAATACAAACACACACACACACAGACACGCCGTGTCTTTCCCTCCAAAACAGACCTGTGAACAGATTACTCTACACAAATAGATAGCCCTACTGTCAATCCTATTGTCAGAGAGACAGCAAAATGCTGACAACCAAAGGAACCCCTGAATCACTCTCCCGTAGCTATAATTTCTGTTCAAACCACTGGTTATAAATACAAGATGCAATATTATAAAGTGTGTGTGTGTGTGTGTGTGGGTGCGCGTGGGTTTGCGCATGCACATAAGTGCGAGTGAACGTCTGCGTGGGTGTGTGTTTGTAGGTTAAATCACCTGTGTGTTTTGGGTTTTGTCTGTTCTGTGAGTACCTGAGCACTGTTGGGAAGAGCTCTGCAGAGTATATGTAGATGATGGCGAAGGAAGCGGTGATTCCAAACTTCCCCACCATGGCCAGGGCTGTCCGTACATGAGGATTATCTGTGAAAAAAACAAAGAGGAGACAAAAAAAAAAGAGAGAGTCAGTAAAGGGCAGACAGACAAAGAATGAAGAGGAAAGGGAATAATAGTGAGAGAGACAGGGGACAACAATAAACATGTTCAATGTTTATTGTCAACATTTTTAATGTCAAGATTTTTAAAGGCTTGCTAGCTAATGACAGTTAAGTAATGACAGTACATGGAAGACCTGGGCGACGAGACAGCTTGTGAATCTTCGTGATAGTTGTGAATCTATAAGAAGCTAAAATATCAAACGATTTGAATGTGTTAAACAGATGCTGCTGGCTCCAATCTCATTGGTCACCTGCTGGAACCGCGAGCGTGAGGAGGCAGGCTCCGCCCCCCAGAGCGAGGAAAGCGCTCTGTGGGATTCTCCGGCTGCAGGGGAGAAAGAGCAAAACCAGTGACCTGGCAGGGATCTCCACCAGTCCAAACATAAACTGAGTCAGGTACAGATCTGCCCCAAGGTCCGAAACACCTAGAGACAGACCATAGTACACCAACACATTCACAAACCTAAGGACACAGAGAGAGAGACGGAGAGAGAGAGAGAGAAAGAGAGAGTATTAACTGCATGAAATCATTGATAGAAGCCAGATAGCGACTATAAAACAGATAAAGGGGAAAAAAGGCAAATAATGTTTGAAAATATGTAAATGTGTTTACCAAATGTAGAAGAGTATAAGCGCTCTCTTCCTCATTTGGGGCGTGCGGACGAGATCGCTGGCCGAGTGTTGGCTCCGCCCCTCAGACGCCTCACATCTCTCCACCTGTATCACCCACTGGACATGAGGTCAAAGCCCCCCCAAAATATCCTTATCTCACCTGTATCACCCACTGAACATGAGGTCAAAGTCAACCAAAATGTTCTTATCTCACCTGTATCACCCACTGGACATGAGGTCAAAGCCTCAAAAAAACCCAAACAAACCCTTTCTCACATCTCACAGTCAATTCCACTATGCTGCTCACAACATTGAAGTGTTTAGCAATGAACAAACTCTATGGAAAATCCTATATTTGAAACCGAGAAAATACTATCAAAAAGTAAACACTGCACCATGCTGACAAGCTGATTTTTCAAAACTCGGTAAAGATTTGACAAAACTCCATTTACTAATAATGACGCTGACTTGGCTGTGCAACGTTGTCCTTGGATTTAGGAAAAGATTAGGCACACACAAACACACTGCAAGCCGTGAATGTCTAGAAAGGTGTGGAAAACCGTCACCTCAGGCTTGTCTGGCAAACGAAAGCTAAAGGAAGGAGAAACATCTTGCCCTGGTGATGTGAGATTTACACCCTTGTTGCCCTGGCAATGTGAACCACTCTGCTCTGTCACTTCATTGTAAAGCAGATGTAAGCCTCCTCTGATTGGCTGGGAGCCGGAATGTTGGGTGGGGGCTGTTGTCATGGCGATGCTAACAGAGCTCTAAGAATGTTTATTGGCGCCGCAGGCTGTGGCAGTAAAGTTAGATATCAACAAGTAGAAGGAGAAAGAATGAAGACAGGAAAGAGAGAGAGAGCGAGAGAGCGAGAGAGAAACGGGAAAAGACAGAGCCATACCTGTACAGCGGGAGGAAAAGTACGGCCATTGATCATAGCAGCTTTGCGCAGGAGAACAATGGCCTCGTCTCTCCGGTCATTTACTATCAGCCAACGGGCTGAGTGAGGAAGAACCCTGAGACAGAAAGACAGAGAGAGACAGAGAGCAGGGAGCAGCGGGGTGGCAGGGAGGGAGAGGGGGGACAAAGAGAGAGAGAGAGGGCGGGGGGGGAGAGAACAGAAACAATAAGTGGTGAAGGGACAGAGGTAGAGAGTGTAAGGAACAGAGTGCCTCACAGGAGGGGGGAGCAGTGCTATTAATATACCCAAATACCAACAGAAGCCTACACCAAAACTACATTTTTTTTTTTTTTTTTTTGTCAGCTAGCTCTGCTCTTACAGAGACTTGCTGCTAATGACTACAAGTTGCACATTTGACTGTAAATTACATAATGAGTGTGTTTTTTTTTTCTCCGCTTCCTAATCCTGCACCAAACTCCACCGCTCTGCTTGTTATGCCAATTTTTAATTGGCTCACAGACATTTAAACTTAAAGTGTGAATTACTATTGTGGGAAGGAGAATCATAGGCGTGGGTTGAAAGTTTTCATGAGAGTTTGTCTGTCCTTAAGATCCAGACAGTGAGATTACGTTTGATGATGAAGTGAAGCAAAGGGTGAGGGTGAGTTTAAGATTCAAAAGGTAAACTTTGGATTTTGTGCTCACATCACAAATCTAATCAAAAATTAGCTTTAGCGAGGGCGAAATTTCACGCTTTGTAACCGGGTTTGTTAGCTCTGGTGCAAACTTCTACCATCGTTTTGGGTATGTAACTATCTGGATAAGTGTGTGTGCATGCACGTGTGTATGCATCTTTATGCGCATGCGTGCATTTGTGTGTGTGTGTGTGTGTGTGTGTGTTCTCTCACCATATATAGAAGATGAAGAGGAACCCTGGAGCAGATATAGCTAACTGTAGCTTTCTCCAGTCTCTGACCAGAAAGGCCACACCCGCCAGGAGCATGTAGCCGAACCCAAAAAAAAAATCGGTGAAGATCCCCGCCAGCATCCGCCGCTGGGTACATGTCCATTCTGTACCTGCAGGGGGGGGGAGGGGGGGTTTGGGAGGAGGGGTTACACGTAGAGGGTGTGTTCTCGGGATACTGGAGGTGTTAGAGGGTAAACTAGAGGCAGTGACGGTTCAAGGTTAGGAAGATTGGATTGAATTCATCATAACTATCATCATCATCATCATCATCATTACAGGTCATATTTAACACTGTACATCACAGATGACATGAGTTCCAATGAGTTGGTGATGATCTCAGTACCGTTCTCTCTTTGTGCTGTTCAGTGAACTATCCTGCCAGCAGGACTAATCTGCATCAAGAGTTGTGTTTCTCTCTCTCTCTCTCTCTCTCTCTCTCTCTGTGTGCATGCGTGTGTGTGCATGCGTGTGTGTGTGCGTGCAGGAGAGAGAGAGAGAGAGAGAGAGAGAGAGAGAGTGAGTATTAATTCTTAATCAAGATACCAAATCAATTTGTTTTCCTACTTAAGTATCCTTCCTCTACTCATTAGATAAGCTGCAACTAGTCATGGTCGTGTTGTTTGTTTTGAAAGATCTGATTTTCTGAGGCGGCTATTGTGAAACAGCTCAAGTCCGGCGAGTGGACAAAAAAAAGAGAGAGAGAGAGAGAGAGAGCGAGAATGAGAGACAAGGCTCCTGTGCTCACCCAGCACAAAGGCATTGATGATGACTCCTGACACAGTCGCCCCGACCACAAAGCGCAGGGTCACATAAACAGGGAAGTTTGGAGCAAAAGCAGCAGCAACACCAAACACTGCTTGAAGGGCTAGGGACAGAAGCATGGCAAACCTACGCCCGTATCTGAGAACAAGAGAGAGGGAGAGAGTAGCGGAAAGAGAGGGGGAGGAGAGAGAAAGATAAAGATGGAAAGGGATAGGGGATTTGTGGTATGGGTCACCTCTTTTTCACTGAAATACAGTTTATGAGACATAACTATTCACTGGAAAGTAATATTTTGACATTTTTTTCTCTTTTGAGTGTGTGTGTGTGTGTGTGTGTATGATAACTGGCTCTGGGTTAAGGTGAAGTGTTGTTTTGTTGTAGTGTTTTGTGTGCGGTCTCTTAAATGGGTCCTCAGAGACATTAAAGATTTATTGAATAGCAATGGAGAGAGGGTTGTGTGTTAGAGAGGTTATGAAGGCGAGTGGGGGAGGGTTGGAAATAGATTGATTGTGTGCGTGTGCGTGTGTGTGTGTGTGTGTGTGCGTGCGTGTACCTGTCAGCCATAGCTCCAAACACCACAGCTCCCACAAGTAGTCCCAGCATATAAATGGAAGATCCCAGACTATTCAGACCTGCCCTGCTACACACAAGATCCCACTGTCCATGTGCACCCCCCCCCCCCCGCCACACACACACACACACACAGAGCAACAGTATCAACAGGGGAGAGGGGGGCAGAGAGACAGAGAGAGAGAGAGGGGCAGGGAGAGAGAGAGAGAGAGATCAGTTATATCTCACATCACTCTGAGCAATGTGTTCAAAGAGTGAACTGAGAGCGAGTAGCATTTTAGTCGTGTGTGTGTGTTTTTCCACGACAATGTGTACGTGTAAGTCAATGTGTACGTGTGGGGTGAATGGGTGCTTTGAGGAGGAAAGTCAGGGGAGAACATGAGGAGAGGGCGGGCGGCATGCGTTCAAGTGTTGACAAGTGAAATGGATCTCATTACGCAGGGAAGTGCCCGTATTCGATCTCATTAGATAGAGAAGTGCTATAGGGCCACGCCGCGATTGTCTGTGTTAACTAAAGTGTGAGAGTGTGTTCTTCTGGGCTGAAAAGTGTGACAACAAAAAGAGGCACGTAAAGAGAAGCGTTACCTCAGTAACCGTGGTACTCTCAAACACCTCTTGGCTGTACACCCATCCGTTCTCGCAGCTGGTCCGTAAACTCTTGTTTTCGGAAGAACTGATGCTGCAAACGTCAGCGTAGCCCGGGACGACCGAGATGCTGAGGTTGACAGCGGCCACAACACCGGACATATTACCGCTGACAGTCCAGTCCTCAGAACCCGCGCCTCGGCAACGGTGCGGCGGCGTGGCGCCGGTGAACACACTCGCCATCATATGGAATGCGAGGAAGATTTGGGGCAAACAGATCCACACATACAGAACCTTTTGATACTTCCCAAAGCCGCCAACCGCGGCCAGCAACTGGTCAAAATTCATTTTGGTTATCTGAAAACCAGTCACAACGCATAAAGGCTAATCAGAACACCCACATCGGAAAAAACAAACTCCGTTGCGAGTTTTCTGCTATTCTGGCGCGGATGTGCAAGGTGTCGCAGCCGACATATGCACTCCAGTAAAACATCGTGTGATCTACGATAGTAATTCGCGAGTTGTACAAATGCCCCCCAGGAAGGAGTGCCAAATCAAATTAAAATCCAGGCAGTTCGAGACCAGCACTGATTCAACGACAGAATCAACCACTTTGCTTTAATCCTACATCTCATTTCCACGTGCCATCTCTACTTAGTAAACAGAACAGATTAATGATGAGCCTTCGGGGTTTATGGTAAATAATACCTCAATATTAACTTAGCAGCATCATTCCTTCGTTTAGTCGAATGGCTCCATGTGGGCGGAAATTCTCAATGAAAATTCCAAGTGAGGACGCTGGGTGTGTGGCTGTTCCCTCTCCGCGCGTTTTCCTCTTCTTGTGACAATGGAGCAATCGTTCCAACCCCCGCAGTAAAGCACCGAAAATAAAGCCCGTGCGCTTTGCCAGTTACAAAACCAAGGAACGAGGGAAATGCCGGGGTAGAGCAAACACTTCAACCGGAATGGATTGAGTGAAAAGAGATTTATTAGCTCTAGCTGACGAAATGAACCCATGAGATAATTATGGGTATCAATATACGTGTATTATTTTTCCACAATGTTCATCGAGCGAAAAAGTAAATCGGAGAGAACAGATAAGACTGTAAACACAATCTTTTCTGGAGGGGGAACATCCGTACTAGCGCGAGTCTAAGTAGGACGCTCATTCTCTGTATAATGAGGCGATAGATCAAAGGCTGGTGTAAATTAGTCCCACGCGACACCTAATCTTCTCTCAGCGAAGAAAACATCCTCCGGTTGAAAGCAACGGAGCTCAATGGGGGAAAAAACAAAAACATATGGAGGGCCGATAGGGTTTATTCCAAACTTTGAGCGCGTGTAGACGCGTGAAACCACAAACACACATACACTCTATGTGAGTGACAAACAATATACATATATTAGTTGTGTGTGTATTTGAAATGATCACAGAACACCCTGCTTCTTCCAAAGAAACACGGATCATCTGTCAGAGTCATAACAGGCCACTGACACTTTTCCCGTATTGTTTGTAATATGAACTGATTTTGTGAAGCTGATATTTATATGATACACGCTTAACAATCAAGGAGAAGGTAGTCTCGCATTCCAGTTTAACGTAAAGTTACCATTACGAATTTGTCATAGTATATTTATTGCTGGAAATGTGTAAACCTTTTTATGCTCAAATAACGTGCAAAAAAAAATCACGTTAAAAATAGAGATGTAGGAAAAAATCTGGGGGACTTGTAAATCAAGGGATAAATATTTGACCTTAATCTACTTGAAACTGATTTTTGGCAACAGCAGTACATCAACATCTGACTGCGTCATTAATCATTATGGAAACTGTGGATTTAAACTATAGCGCTGCATTTTCTGTTGTGAGCAACCTTTGGACATGTGCCACTCATAAAACAGAATTCTGTTTAGTTTTCTCAACATTGGTCAGAATGTTCTGAATTATCTTTTAAGTTAAAAGTGTTTACTGCCTGGAAATAGCCCAGCTTTGGGTTAAAGTCCACATATAGCCCTCAGCTGTTACTGTTAAGAAATGCTGTCCCACAATTAATCAGTTTCATAATAAATGTAGGCTACTTCATGTAATATTTGTGTAGGAATGATTCTACTCGGAGACACGGAGGCAAGATAAGTGCTGTGTACTGTCTACTTTGGTACTACTGCAAGCAGTCACACTGAACTTGAATACTAGATTCGCTCCTGATTAACTCTATATGAACACTTAGAGATTAAGTGCCTTTGGTGCTGTCTGCTGCTTTTCCGGATAACGGCGTTCCTTTGGAACATCTTGAGATTGAACAGCAGGAACATCCTCTTGAGCTGTGCTTCCTGTTTGTACTTGCCAGCCTGCTGAGTATTCCAGGAAATCAATGACATCCCCGCTGCTTGATTGTCCTGAAGCTTTAGGCCGTAGCAAGTGATCCACATGTGCTTTGACTTGACGATAACCAACATGTACCTCACAGGTTAAAGGTTCCCTGTGTGGCAGAATTGTCCCTGGCATCCACAGCTGCTTTGGATGTCTGAAATCACAAACTAACACTCTCTCTCCCAAACTGATCATCCGGCGTGGCTTTGCTCTCTTGTCATGAGCCCTCTTCTGCTGTAGCTGATGCTTGACCACCAGTGCAGACATGTCAGGTTTCAATAATGAGAAGCGAGTGCGTGGTCGTCTCTTTAGAAACAGTTCAGCCGGAGTGCGTTCAGTGACTGTATATGGAGTGTTTCTGTATGTGAACAGGAACCAAGCCAGCCTTTGATGGGATGACACAGACTGAACTTCCAGTCGAGTTCTCCTGAATGGCAACTTCCAGTTCAGTCACTTTCTTGAATGTCTGCACAGCTCGCACCACCGCTCCACTGGACGCAGGGTGGCAAGTGGTAAGGTGGTGACAGAACATGGCGGACCCCGTTATTCTTGAGAAACTGTTCGAACTCTGTTGACGTAAATGGAGGGACATTTTCTGACACTAGCACCTTTTGTGGGCCATATGATACATGGAGGTTTCTGAGAAGGTGTGCAGTCTTCTCAGCTGTTGTATACTGGGTAGCCAGGACTTCCAGTTTCTTTGAATAGACATCTACTATAAGCACGTAGTGTTGCTTATTCAGTTTGGCAAAATCAACAAGTATTCTTTCCCATGGTGCTGTAGCTCATAACCAAGGATGGAGAGGTGCAGTTGCAGGCCTGTTCAGTGTCGTTTTGCATGCTGCACACTGAAACACAAAGTTCTGTAACTTCTGACCTAGTCCATACAGTGTGGGCTGTACATCATTTTTGTAGCTTTGAAGATTGAAGATCTTTCCCCAGTTCAGCTTTATCTTCTGAAGCCAATTGCTTCCCAGTAACAGTGGTTTCTTGCCTTCTACCACCAGAAGTGGCAGCTTAGACTCATTTCCTTCATACTTCACTGACACTAGGATTTTTCCAAGTACAGGGATGGTGTCACCTGTGTATGAAGACAGATGAATGATTGCTGGCTGCCTGCAGAGGGCAGTTCTTCAGGTGCTCATGATAAATAGACTCTGCGACTGAGGACACTGATGCACCTGTATGCACTTGCATGTTCACAGGTTTTCCAGACAACTCCAGACAATTTGATAAAAATTCCATCTTTTATTCCTTGAGCAGTGTACACTGTAAACAGGTCCAGTGCATCATCATTACAATCCTCAGAGGCATCAGTTTCTTCAGTTGCTACTTTCACCGTTTGAGCTTTGTCTCCATGCTTTGCTTTCATGCAGACCCCTTTCAGATGGCCAACTTTACCACATCCATGGCACGTTTAAGTGCAATAGTAGCATTCATATGGCTGATGACTGTCTTGGCCATATTTATAGCACTTCTGCTTTTGCTTGGTAAATGAGCACTGTCGTTGAGTTCTTCAATCATCCTGATGGTTGTGACGTGAACCACTTGTGGTGCTTTTTGTGATGCTGTCTGTCACTTGAAATGCTGGAGACCTTATGAACTCCCCCTTTTGGATTATCAGCATGTTCTCTCAATTCTTTTGTGTCGTTGTATGCCAACTCAAGAGCAATTGCAATATCACAGGCCTTTTTGAATGTCAAATCTTTTCTGCTAGTGATACATCTCCCCTGAGAGGCCACAGACAAACTGATCTCTGAGAGTATCATTAAGAAATTGTCCAAACTCACAAGCTTGCCAATGTCTTCAGTGCAAGAATATATTCTGTCACCATTTCATCGTCTTTTCAATATCTTCTGTAGAATCTGAAGTGCTCAGTAATGTAAATGTGGTTTGGCTTGAAATGCAGTGACAGGGCACTTGTGATGTCTATCGCCCCTTCCACGCATGCACTGCAACCCTAGAATAATCTAGATTCTAACCGGAGGGGCTGTCTGTGTGAACGTAAATGTCTGAATCAGTCGAATCGGATTCTAAACGGACTTTATTCTACCAGCTCCCAGTACAAACTCCATTTTTTCCTTGTTTGGGTCCTTGTGTGAATAGAGCGGATTATAGTTCAAAGAATGCACAGCGAGCAAGTGGGCGTGTTGATGCGACTGGTGCAAAACTGGAAGAATACAAACATCCAAGGGTAAAGAAGAAGGGTAATTTACACGAGGACGCCAACGAAAATGTCTAGCTGGAGAGACAACAAGAATATTCAGACAAAAGCCTTGTCCACCTTTTTCAATGTGTTGTGAACAAAACGCGATTTTTGCAGCGCACTTTTTTCGTCATGTCCTGCCTCTTGCATGTTCTACCCAGGTGCCACCCCTCGCTTGAACTAAATGGAGTATTTGGAGTAGATGAGAACGCGTCTGACGCTGACAGTCTCCTGTTGTGTGCTACATGTGTGAAAGGGCAACTTCGGACAAAATCCAAACCTGTTTCTGTGGACACAGTCCATAGTGCATATGTGAAAATGGCTTCTGTATGTCACTTCCAGAATCTTCCTTGGCGCAACTAAATTCCTCAATAGTCCATATTCTGTGGGACCCAACACACTCAGGAACACATCTGCTTTTTTTCTCTACATCAATATCATTTGCTGACAGTTATCTTTCAAACCGTTCCAAATACGAATCAAAATCCTCCTTCTTACTGTCAATTTCAGGAACTCTTCCTATCATCACCATTTCCACAGGTATTTCCTTTCACTGAATTTATTTGTTACTTTTCTTCTTCTGTCAGCACAATCTTTACAGTGGCTCTTTCTGTGAATCCCTGTTTTGATTCTTCAGTCTATTCCAATCACTCATAACAGGAGGGGGATCTTGTGCTTTTCAGGAGCTGTCCTTTCTTTGTCTTGCCAGCTAAGCCCAGCTGTTTTGCTAGCTAGCAACTTCGGTTTCTCCTTGGCCAGAGAATAGGTGAAATGTTGGATATGGCATGAGTTTCTCAAGTCAAGTTATCATCTATGTCCATCAATAATGTGGATTCTTTCAATTTGTCACCTCGTTGCCACTGTAATATTTGTATGGGACCGATTATACTTAGAGACATGGAGTCAAGGTAAGTGCTGTTTACTGTCATACTTTGGTTCTGCTGCAAGCAGGTACTGCGCATGAGTGATTATACAGTGTGTGTGATTGTGGCAAGGACACCACCTGCTTGCACAAAAGCACAGTTAGTGCATGGGAAAAACTTGTCTTGCTGTCATTTGGGAGAGGGGGAGGGGTAAATAGGCAGCCAACCCGTGACATTCAAACCAACCTGTAAAATAAACATTCGAGGGGTGGTTTTGATTGACATTTCGTTGAACTTATTGTTAAGTGCATGTTCACTTCTGATACCCAGTGAGAAAAACATAGTTATCTAGCTGATCTTACAATAGATATTAGAAAATGGTTTAATAAGCTGAACACCTCTGTTGCTGCTTCTCCATATGGATCAGACCACTAGAATCTAACACTAGAAAATGTTGGCCCCCTTGCAAATCTCAGGTGCACACACACACACACACACACACACTCATTAGCATAGCTATATACACCTCACCTCAAGAAGGAGGGCAAACTGAATTGGTGAGAGGGGCCAGCATCCCTCTGTGATCCTCCAGGGCCATAGAGCACTATACTGGATTCCTAAGAAGGTAGGCCAGTTTTCTACCTGTCAAATTTGATGTCACGAACAGGATCCTACCTTTATAGCCACATAACAGTGGGGATTTATTGTGTACGCTTTGGTCAAGGCCACCAGACATTGTAAGATCGTTGAACTCAGGTCCTGAAGACCTCAGCAAAAAGTTTGCAGAACTGCAGGCAAAAATGGAGGACCAGTCAGATATCTTACAACAAGCAAGGCTGGAGCAAAGAGGGGCACTTGCCCTGGCCTAGTCCGTTATTGTCGTACAAGACGCTGTGCAGAGGCCCCCAGGTTCCATTTACATCCAACGTGATCGAAAACTTCCAAGCTTTTGTGGCTGCCTGTCTAAATCAGGCAACCTAGGTGTCAAGGAATGGGTAGCATCAATGCGGTCATCATTCAATCGGCCGAGAGTGCCAGAATATGATCAAGCCAAGCTGGTAAGACAACACGTGAAAGAGGAAGTGAAGTTAAGTGTAGAGTTCATGTTGAGTGAGGAGGAAGCAGATGTTGAGAAAATATTTAAAGGGAATTCTATGAGCTTAAACAAATGCCTGGGGAGACCATACATGTTTATGCTTATGACATACAGGAGAGGCTGAACAAGAGAAGGGACCCAAACTGAATTCCTGATGCAGAGGCTATGTTAAAGGAGCAGCTTGTGCTGGGTCTGGGAGACGATTTGCTGAGGAAAGAGATGAAAAAGAGGCTCAGGGAAGAGTCACTAAGTTTTACTGATTTGATGAAAGAAGTAATCACTTGGTCCAAGGAAGAGGAGATACCCACAAACATCCCCACCAAAAATGGTACCCGTCCTCAAGTGGTTTTGAACACTGCTGCTGCTGAGGGAGTTTTACCTCCTTCCACTCTTGAGGAATTACATGAATTGATTCTGAAGCTGGCTGCCAGACAAGAGGAACTTTTCAAGACTGTACATGATAATGAAAAGGTAAAGGCATCGCAAACCAAGCCTAAGAGTCCACCACTGGAAGATGACAAGGCAAGGTACATATGTTACACCTGTGGGGAGCCAGGGCATGCAAGTAAGCTTTGCCAGCAGAACCAAGCATGGGACCGCGGGGAAGGCCAACTGGAGTCCTCTTTAATGAAGGAGGCGCCTCACAGAAGGGTCCTGCATCCCGTCCTGGTCCATCTATGGTTGGGAGTAGAACAGCAAACCAACTTGGGGAACACAAAAAGAAGTCAGAGACACAGGTGGCAATCCAGAGTGTTGTGGGAGGAAAGGAAAGGTATTGGAATATAGTTGGGGTGAGAACAGGTAGATGCCGTTGAACAATCCTATAATTAGTTCCCTACTCACAGCTGTCACAAAGGATGTGAGGCCGACTCAGAATTATCTGTGTACCGGTGAGCCATCGGTGAGGAAATTAGGGAATTAAATAATTTGGATGACTGGGTTCGTGAACATCATGAAAGATCAAGGGTGGCTGTGGAGATTGCTAGGTCGGCTACCCAGCAGGCATCAAGATGGAGGAAGAGGGTTTACGACAGGAAGTCCCATGGAGCACTAGTCAGGTCTGGTGACCGTGTGCTCCTGCGGAACAACAAGCCGAAGGGAAGAGACAAAATCCAGGACAAATGGGAGCCCTGTCCATACCTGGTGGTTGCCCAGAATAATCCAGATACTCCGGTGTTCACCATCCAGCCAGAGACAGGAAACCCCATCAAAGTTGTCCACAGAGATCAACCGAAACACTACACCTCCCAGACTCTCACTGGAAGACATGGCACCCATAGTGAAAAGTTTCATTGACACAGAGGTCACATAAGCACTGAGCACACAGACATGGTTTTAGGCTGCCGCGATTAGTCGAGGTAATGAATGACATTGACAATGAAAATGCGACAGCAGTATTTTGAACCGACATATAATTTTTTTTTTTATTTTAATGAATTAACCCTTTTGACTTCTAAAAGATTAATCGCCTATTTGACTCATCAGAAGATTACTCGACCACTTGACTCGACAAATTGGTAGATTAATCTATAGAAAAATAGCTTGTAGTGGCTGCCCTAGCAGCAATTATGTAGTGATATTGAAGAAAAACATTTGTCATAATGAACTGAAGCATTTTAGAAGTGAAAAAAGCAAACTCATGAAAATAAAAAAAAGACGCTTCGGTTTAAAATACTGCTGTCGACACATTTACATTGTCGACATCATCGATTACCTCGACTAATCGTGGCAGCCCTAGTCATATTATATTTTGTCACCAATGTCATGAATGTATAATGTTCCATTATGTTTCGTGAACCAGTGCTGTCCCCCATGTAAACATTTAACATTTAGTAGTTTGAGTTAGCCATAACAACACTCTGCAAAAATGTTAAATTTGTCAACTTTGTTGTCTCACCAAAACATTTATCAACATGTATTATATGAATTATTTGTAGTGTTTAAACAACATTTGCCGTATTTGTGTGCATTACCAACATTTTATCTTATGCCTACTCTTTCCAACACTGCGATACAATTATAATTTTGATAATGTTAACATGCTAGCTAGTTAGGCTGGCTATTTAGCAAAAGAGTATCATTTAATACAGCAAACCTTCACATAGACTTTAACTACGTTTCAGTATTCATATTTATTTTGACTATGTTTCAGTATGAGGTATGGCTTGGTGGAGTTATGCAGTTAGCTGATGTTAACTGTCTCAGACAAGGTGTAAATTAATTTTAGACAACGTGCTAAGCAGGAGGTGTGATGTGCTTCACTTTTAGTGCAGTCTCTTAAGTGCTGAATGTAAATTTAATGACTTAACACACCCACTTGCCTCTGAAGATTAACTATTGGAAATTAGTTAATACATTGGAAGGTACATCCTAATCAAATTATGAGAACTACTTCTTTCAGTCAACTGGCTGTCCTCCATGTTTAAAGGCTGAGACAAGTGAATGTTTTCTTACATTTTAGGGATGACCTTTCTATCTAATGAGGCTCTTTTTAGAAGTTTGACACCAATGATCATCTTCCACATCATTTCAGATAAAAGGGATAAGAAACCCTGACCATGGAGTTACACCAGTTGTGTGTCCCAGTCAAAGGGCCTGATTATGGAACTGTTGAAATGTTGATGAAATTAATGTAATGTTGTAAAAATGTTTTCTTTAGATTATTCCTGTGTATTTCATCTCCCCTGTATCATAATTAAGTTCACTCCAGAGGCACTGTGGGAAATCTTTGGGGGTATTCTGGAGGTTAGTCTTTCCTTTGGTATGGGCATGCTTCCACTTTTGGGAAAACAAGCTTAGTAATCGTGAGCCATGTTAAGAACTTTAGTTCTCTCATCTTTGTTTGCATGTTGTTGTTTTTTTTGTTCACAAGGTGTGTTGTTTTTCACAAATATCTTCCTTCAATGTACATAATAAACCGCCTGGCACCTGAGGTGCTGTCCTTTTCCATGTATGTTTTTTTCCTTCTGTGGGCTCACATTACCCACACCCATCCCAAGGTGCATGATTGCTGTCTTTCTCTTCTAAGGGAAATTTGGAGTTTCCGGTATGGAGAGTTGCTAAGAGACAACAAACCTCAGGTGTGATGAATCATTTCTTCTTTATCTCATGCAGCATGGGAGAAGCACACCTCAGAGATGAAATGCAGTTCTTGCTGAGGTAAAGGAGTCCAGAGCTTTTCATACAGTAAGGCAAACAAGTCCAAGGACATGTGTGGGGGGTTGCAAGATAACTTTTTCTCATGGAGCACAGGATACTTGGTGTTCTCTCCCCAGGTGTTACAAACACACAGAGGCCTCGTCTTCTACATGATAAGTGCTCATTGTTCAAACACACGGATACATTTTGCAGCATAGAGTAATTAAGCAAGCACAGGTTCCCATAATATTAGTACTTCATCATGACAATAGTCATGAGGCATATTTTCCCTCTAAAAGTTGCAGTCATAATGCAAAGCGATATTTTTCCCACACTTGCGTGTCAGGTGTGGTCTTTTTCGGTGTTTGACCTGTTGTCAGTCTGTGTTTTAAACCCCAGTGACTTCTATGATTTACAATGGGATGTTTTTAACTGAAGTCTGTGTTGAAGATTAGGGGTGTTATTACTTTTGACAAACAAATTAAGTAAACTTTTTTTTGTCTATCTCTGTGTATGTTTGATAAAACTGTTATTGTTTATTTAAGTGGTATAAATGTGGAAGCCCAAATACAGTGGGGTCACAGTCTCCAACAGGTCACAGCTTTTGAAACTTTGTAGGTTTGAGCATTAGACACTGTGGGCGTGGCATGTGGGTGTGCTGTGCATGTCTTTCCAAAGCATTGAATTCTCTAAGGACTCGTTTAGCTTGACATCACACGGAAACCTCGCACGCGCACACACACACACACACACACACACACACACACACACACACACACACACACACACACACAAACACACACGCACAAACACACTTAGAGACTTTGAAGATACCACAGGTAAGGCTCATACTCTCAGCATTTCCTGTGACTTTGTGGAGGCCAGTGAAGAGATGATGCTGCTGATCGGTCAGATACAGACAGCACAGCTTCAGACCCTTTCGAGGTCCAGCCACAAAAGGCACAGAGCAGAGAACTGCCACAGTTTCAGTAAAGCTGGAAAATGTTTTTCACGCACCTGGTGCAGCCATTGGTGAGTTGCCTGTGGAGCTCCGGTGTTTGATTAGCTCTCCATCACTGCCCGTCACTATTCATATTATGTGTTGAAGAATCTAAATTCACATGTCAAAGAACTCACGTGTATGTTATGTACTTTCAACCCTCTGTACAATGCACTTAGCAAAAGACTGTCCGCTTACATCTTCTGTTAAAGATAAGGAGAACTACAATAAGCGTTTCAAAGTTGTGGAGCCTGGTGAATGTGGGTCATCGGCTCAAAAGAAAAAATGAACGCTGAAATATATTCCTGTGTCAAAGTTTTTGTTGCAGGTTATGTGTAAAAATTCTGTTCTGGCGATGACGATGACGATGACGATGATCTTGACGATGCCACTGAATGAGGAAATGAGCCTGTGTCACAGACAGGAGCAGCAGCTGTACAGATCAGTTTGGAATGGTGTGTATTTTAAAGACAACGCTTTCCTTTCAAATGATGAATTAAGAATGTCTTTGAATATGCATGTGGATGGTTTTGAAATCTGCTATCCTTTATGCACATATCCTACAAACAAGCAAACAACGAAACAAACAAAAAAACCCCCCACAAAATCTGGGCTGATTTTTTTCAGGTAATTTTCCACCAGGTTTTGGCCTTATTGTTGCTAGTTTATGCCTCTTCAGTGTGCAGTATGCTCCTGCTTATAACTTGAATGTGAATACATGGGCAGATTTTTTTTTGTACGGCGCAAAAGTCTGAAATGTGGGTTAAGGGAATTTGGACAGATGGTTTCACCCTCACTAGCAAAGAAAGAAATCCGTGAGACACATATCAGGTGAACAAAAGCCACTGCGCTGTCATGCTGTGGTGTGAAAGAGGTGTGTGTCTTACGTGCATGTTTCTCTCACTCTCATGGCAGTTCTGTCTAAGGCCTGTGATACTGATGACCTATTTGAAGTCATTGTACCAGATGAGTTGACACATTTCCTTAATTAATTCATTTTCCAGAAATACTTCACCCTGGGCGATCTAAATGAGTCATGTCCTGACACATCCCTATAAATGAAGTGAAAAGACTAACAGGCCACACTGAAGTCCACAGACTGTCTCATCCGACAAATCTATGGGGGGAAACTGAATCTACATAAATCTGTCTATGAAAACTGGAGTGTATTGAGATTACTCCCATCTTAACACAAAAATGGGAGATTTAGTGCCACCTGGAAAACCAATGTGCATGGTCATTTTGGATCTTAAGATACAGTTGCACTTGTTGTGGTACCAGTGCATTCAGAGGCTACAGCTGCGTACCTTCAAACTAAACACAGACACAGACAGAAGTTACCAGAGGGCTCGCCTGGCTTAAAGCTTTTGCCCCAAACACCATTATTTGGGAGCATTTCTCAAAGCTGATTGGATCATTTGGCCCTCTGGTGGGGGGTGTGGGGGGGTGCAGTTTGAGAGAGCTTGATGCATGATGCAGGGAACATTTCAGGGCATTCGGGTTGTCCCTTGAAACACAAGTGTCTCTGACCCTGAGTCCGTGCATTGACAGACCAGTATCCATTGAGTGACTGACTGGTGAGATTAGTCTGAGGCAAGAGGCTAGTGTGAGTGACACGCAATGGTTGCCTTATGTTGAAGTGGTTGTTTGAGAGAGTGTACAGTGTTTGTGGTTGACAAAGAAAAAGACTTGGTCCAGTCTACCTACACTTTCCTAAAACCTTGCTCCCAAATTAATATCAAATGATCAAAATGTGATTAATGTTATTGTACATTTACACTTAGATTTATTCATTTAGTCAACACTGATCGAAAGTGACTTCCAAGACAGGCTGAACACAAACCAAGCATGTAGCCACTACAGAGGTGTCTGTGACATTTATGCCACAGCTAATTTCAGTATTGGACCAGATGAAAGTGCAAGGAAAGCTGAAGGAGGTAAGAGAGTGAACTACAGACAAATACAGGTAGAGTTTTCGTATGCATCATAAAGTATGTTTTACCAAGGAAATGATCAAACCTCACCATTAAGCCCTACGTTAAATGAATGGACTTCAGTGTATAACACAGAGCTTTTCAAATTTGGATTTGTGTTTTGGATGTCAAATTGTATTTTTTCACTGGTCGAAGTTTCCAGAATGAAAGAATCTGGAAAGCTGAGGGTAATCCTCACAGAGTATGATGAGGCTGAGAGCCTGATGTTGCATTGGGAATTCCAGAGAGCATTACTGGCCTTAGATCAATAAATTCATAAAGCTTTTGGAATTCTAAATCATTTTCATTTGCTGTAGGACACAAATATAAAATGGCAAACTATACGATGAAGATTTTTCTTTGTGTTTGTATATGGTGAGTGTCATTTGGTTTGGTTTCTCCGGTGGAAAAACCTAGACTATTCAACACTGGAATTCCATTCTGTGCCGCTAAATCTCCTGGTTGTCATAAAAATTGACATTTACTTTTCTGTTAGTTGGGTGTTTTCTGTCATTTAGGTACATATGTACCTACCTGAATTATTTTTTAGGATACAAATGATGGAAATATTGTACAATTTGACACTTCTGAGATGTGACAAAGTTGGCTCAGCTTTCTGTGTTGATAGTGGAGACACTGTGAATATTGTTGTAAAAACGTGAGATTATTTAAAAAAAATAGACGTTGGTTGAAGACCTAATGTTAATAAAGATATTAAAGATATATATTTAGAGAGACTGAATAATTAGGTGATTTCAATAAAGATTAAGTTCTGCAACCAAGACGACCAGTGTTATACCACACTGGCATCAGTAACAAAATGGTTTAGAGACCGGTTGCAACTTCCATTGCCAACGAAATCTTTCCATGTTATATGAGGATAATTCAGTTGAGCATTGGAAAATCTGATTAGAGTGTGTGTGATATGATCCAAAATAATGACCTAATTACAATTTCAGTCCCTGGAGTAATTTTTATAGATGTTTAGTTTTGAAATGGCACTTAATAATGCTGATGATTTGGTGTTTCAGTAATTTAAAGTTAAAATACGGTCTTATCCACTACTATTGCAAAATAAAGTCAGTGGTGTAACTAGGTATTAAATAATTAATATTTCTGCATTGTTTAAAGATTTTTTTCATACAATGTGCAAATAAAATAACTAGTCAGTTTTTAGATTTATCTCTCTTTTGTCGCACGACTGCTACTGCCAGGCGCAACAGAACATTTTACCGTACGTTATACCGTCATTACGGGAGAGTGTGTCATAAGAACGAAATATTACATGTTAATAACAAAATAGATTACTTTCAGAAAGTATATCGTTCCTATGACATGACAAAATGATTCACTTACAGATATGTTAGTATGTTTCCTTTGCGATATAATAGAACATGTCCATGAAAGTTACCACATCGTTTTGTTCTTTCTACAACATAGTGTAGTGGAGAGCATGATAACAAAACAGGTGCAATATATATTAACATTTTATCTACTTTTGCGAACGCAGTGATAAAGTTTAGGTAATGATATAATATTCACTGTGACGCCATCTGTTCATAGAACACACTATGCAGAAGATATTTTTTCTACTTATTGGCGGGAAACATGTTTTAACACAGTAAATTTCTTTACATGAGATGGTTTTCGATTACATTTGTATTGGTGTGTTTCTGTGTAAATACAATCATGCATAATTTTTTTTTACTTTTCTAGTGACGGTCGGGTAGCAGCATCATTGTTTTCAGTTCTTGCAGTACTTCACACTGACTACGAACCAGTAAGTCATGTGTCAACAGTGGCGAAATTATTTACTGAAAAACAGCACCTTATTCCGACTTGATATTCGCAGAATTAGAAACAGGAAGGGAGCAGAAAAGGGAGTGGTCAGGAACCTACATGACACTGAAGTCAGGTGTGTGAGGTGGAGTGTTACCGGAGCAATGACTGTTGTACAGCCATCCTCTGCTTGCACTGGAACTGAATTCGTTCATGTCGGAAAACTGGATCTGAGTCTCGTTCGTAGCATATGCAAATTAACAACAATGCTGTCTAAAGTACTCTTCCTGGTGAACTGTGTGTGTGTGTGTGTGTGTGTTTGTGTGCGCGCGCGATACAAGGGAGGGAGTCAATGGGAGTTGAGGAGAGTGTATCAGTTTATTTTTGTGCAGAGTCATTGAAACGGATATTTGGACGCTCTGACAGGAATTAAATCTGGTTTAGAGTTGGGAAGGCGAAGTCTAGTCTATGACTGATTTCTCAGTTGGCCAAATTACTTGGGCCAAAAATGATCCAATGAGAGAACAGCTATGAACACTCCTGTCTGTAAGACTTTCCCCAGATATCATTCTTCTTGGAAACCCCCCAAGGCATATACGAAATGATACTTTGCCCCACTCTCTCTACATCACACATCAGTGCCTGTTCTTACGTTTTTACATTTTACGGATGTATGTTCTGCGCAGAAGATGCTATATATGATGGATAATTTGTGATGGAAGAGTATAGCCTACTGCTTGAACATGTAAACATAAAACATCATTAACAAATTAATATTTCAATAGGTTATGAACGCTGAGTCCAAACACGTTAGTGCTTTTCTCACAGTTTATGTGGTAGATAGTTATGTACTGTGAAAAATATCATTTTCGCTTTTTTGCGTTTGTTGATCGCGTATGTCGCCCTCCGATATCCCATGATTCTTTCGAATTAATTTAAGACACCAGAAGAACCCGCACACATCGTCATTTCCGCTCGTTTTCAAAATGGATCCCAGCGGCTTCAAACTCGGTTTCTGGGAGAATGGACCAAAACCTGGTCAGTTTTATTCGTTTCCAGGGAACAGCAGTAGTACAAATCCTGGATGTGGACCCATCAAACACACACTGTAAGTTATGCCTAGTGTTTTTTTTATTGTTTGATTTGTGGATAGATTTTTTCAAGCCACAACCTACAGTTTCGATTTCCTTTGGCTATGCTGTATCATCATGGTGGAACAGTTAGCAGTTAGCAATTTAGCCAACTACCAGGCAAACAAAATATGCTGGCTAACATATAAATGACATCTATAGCGGTTTAAGCTGTTATATACGATTAAAGAGTGTTTGTAGACCTTAAGACGTGGTGTTAACATGATATATTTATGACACTTTAACATCCAGTATTGTTAATTTGTGTTGGGGGAATGATGAAACACTATTGTGGGCCACCTTTAAGCTTTAAACTGCACACTCAGTAAACAACTTCACAAGCAGTCCATCAATCTTTAGCACGATTTGTTTCGAAAAGAAAAATAAACTGAAAAAAAGGTAAACACGTAAAATTGTACTTCAGGGGTTTCCACGCAGTTAAATAATGCTTATAAATATGCAAGTCATCTGTCCAAGCGAGATACCTAGCCAAGTTACCGTTGTCAACCAACCTGTTTTCAGTACGTATAGCTATCATCCGTTTGTGATCAAAGAAATTTGCTCTTTGCATTGATTTTTTTTTAATGGTTGATGAACACTCGGTTTATCAGATTTACGTATTGTTGACTGGCAATCTACTGTTATTAATTGTAGTGCCCTCTGTCCAGAACTTTGACACATAACAACGGATCTTACTGTCAGCGCTTTGATTGCCACTGTGATCGTATTATGACGATAGTTAACACTGTCGACCTATTGTAAATAGTAATGTGTTATTTAAAAATAATTTAACCCAAGTAAATTACCATTTGTTTGGCGCCAGTCTATCACCCACTCCTCCATTGCTAACTCCATGGTTTGCATTGATAAATACTTATTCCTTTTACTGTCTGATCAGATTTAACCGTTCTCTACTCCATCGTTTCCTCTGTCAGTAACCCTATGGTGACGGGTACGTCAGTGTTGGGTGTAAAATTCACCGGTGGCGTGATCATCGCTGCCGACATGCTCGGTTCTTACGGCTCCCTGGCACGCTTCCGAAACATCTCCCGTCTCATGAAAGTCAACAACAACACGATTCTGGGCGCCTCTGGAGACTACGCAGACTACCAGTACCTCAAACAGATCATAGAACAGATGGTGTAAGTGAAGTTTACATTTTAATCATCTGGCGATATGTTATCATTAACTCTCGTGAGCCGCTTCAGTTGACCAGGCAGCTACTGCTTTATACCAAACACCAGTATGACAGTCCTTTAATATGACCCTTAGACCAGCTTCAGTTTTATCAGCCCAGAACCTGGCAGATTGTCAGGTGTTTTAGAAGGTGTACCACTGATGATGGCTGTTCACCGTCTATGATGGATCTTTATTGTTTGCTATGTTGATGATGGAGGGTGTTGATTGTTGTTGATGTCTGTGGCATTTGTGCAGGATCGATGAGGAGCTTCTGGGGGACGGCCACAGTTACAGCCCTAAAGCCATCCACTCCTGGCTCACCCGAGTCATGTACAACCGCAGGAGCAAGATGAACCCTCTGTGGAACACCGTGGTCATTGGCGGATTCTACAAGGGCGAAAGGTTTGTATTAAGACTGTTCAGACTGAAAGACTGTATTAAGAATGTAGGAATTACTTTTTGAACATTGTGCAGTTTCTCATAGGAGCTTGTTGTTAATATTTCCTTCCTGTATTTCAGTTAAGCTCATAATTCCCTGGAGACACTGCATTGTTATTTTTTTTTTTTCCTCTTGGAAGTCCTCCTGTTCTCATATTCACTAGTTTGTTTGACTTGTCCTGCTTCCAGTTTCCTCGGCTATGTCGATAAGTTAGGAGTGGCATATGAGGCCCCTACAGTGGCCACAGGATTTGGTGCCTACTTGGCTCAGGTGAGTTGACCTCATGTCAGCCTACACTTCTTCAAACCCAGACGTACTGAGGACGTTTAAATGAAAACTCCTAGCCCAGGGTGTTTTGCCTTAGACAGTGTCATTCTATAGTAAACTATGTAGCACATTTGTCTAAAGATTACCAAGGTTGGTCAAAACTCACGCTTTAGCAAGTGTTATCTTCCTGTTGAGATTAGATACCAGTTTACTTTTTCTGATCGTTATTAAGGCTAAAATTCAGCAGTTGTTAAATTCAAAGTGAGCAGTCTTCTGACGGTAATTGTCGTTGATCTGTGTGTTTGGTATGTTGCGTTAACGCTTGTGTTTGTGTGTGTGTATGCACCTGTAGCCTCTGATGAGGGAGGTGATAGAGAACAAAGTAGAGATCACGAAGGCCGAGGCACGAGAACTGATTGAGCGCTGCCTCAAAGTGCTGTACTACCGTGACGCTCGCTCCTACAACAGGGTAAGCAAAGGTTCCAGCTGTCTGATTCAGCTGAAAGCATGCCTGTTATTACATAGACAGTACAGGACTTAATGCATGCCTGTTATTACACAGACAGTACAGGGCTTAACCTGTAGTCTATTTAGTGTCTTATTGTGATTTAAAAACTTTTTATCTTCAGCATGAGATCGCCATAGTGACAGAAGAAGGTGTAGAGATTATCGGACCCCTGTCATCTGAGACTAACTGGGAAATTGCCCACCTGGTCAGGTAGGTTATTATCGCATAATGTGGTGTGTACCTCTGAGGCAGGAAGTTTCTGGAATTTTTTTTTAATTCTCTCATGTTCAGAACTTAAGGAACTGTATGTATCATAACTGGTGCTTAGGTTTTGACCGTAAAGATTAATTTACTGGTGCTGTCTTTTATGTTGTATGTTAAAAATGCACTTTTATTTTTTTTTGTTGCAGTGGTTTTGAATGAAGCCTTTGTCGTGTGACAGCTGGACGTTCAGCTACCCGTGTTATTAGCCTCTAAAATATTACCCCTTTGTCAAGATTTCTCTGCAACTGATTTCCTTTTTTCAGCCTCTTTTGTAAAACAAGTAATAAAATCAGCTTGTAAAATGTACTGGTGTGAACATTTGTATTCCACTGCGGAATGTCTGTGCAAATCTTGCATAACATCTAATATAAAATACTAATTTCAATGCCATTGATTGCTTTATAGTAACCAAAAAAATACTGACCTATATATACACCATGTCATATGTGACATAAGGCAGTGGGTCTTTACAAGACCATAAGGAAACTTCATTTTTAAAAATTGGGACAGTAAAAATTGTCATGAAGCTATAGCCAAGTTGTGTAGCTATAAAAGTGCATATCAATAACTGCCCGTGACTTTTATATACAAGTAGAAAAGACCAGTGGGGAGATACTGCCCTGCTGTATCATGAGGGAACACACACCTTTGAATGAAAGGAATTTAAAAAAGAAAAACACAAAACTTTTATATTTATTAAGTGATCAAGCCCTTTAGACAGCAATGCTAAATACATTCCAGTGACTTTACATTGTTCATAAACGTTCATGCGATAAACAGAATGCAGCCAGGACAAACCCAGCGATAATCCCACAACTCTTTAAACACAATCATGATGCTGCGGTAAACCTCTTCATGACACTGCAACTGCAGAAAGGAAACAGGATGGACAAAAACTTCTTAAGGTTTCATACTTCAATCCAGCTGTCTGAGAGAAGCCCTGTGTACTTTTAAGGCAGAAGAAAAAACACACACAGACATACAAACAATTAAAATGACAAACAGACGGAAGACAGAACAGTACTTGACTACCAAGTGGGTGCACACTCTATGTGAGTCTACATTAGCATTGGGACAAGCTACAAACTAAACTGTGCTCCAAACTGTACTCAGACCAGTAGCTCTACTTCCCCTCAGAAAAACCAAAGGCCACGTAAAGGATGTGCTTTAGCATGACGTAACATGCTGGTTGCACTTAACATTCGCTGAGTCACCTACACAAGCCTTCGTCCGTAATACTGAAGCCGTCGGGAAAGCCCCAACAGCAGTAGTTTTTCCACCTATCTTAGCAGTCCATTATTTCAGACTCCTCAAATCCATGGAATGATTCCAGATCACTTTCCCGCTCAAAGATCTTCCTCAGTTCCTGATTGCTGGCAGAGGCAGAAGGTAAGGAATGCGTCGAGCCAATGTCTGAGGGCGTCCCTCTCCCCTCTGCCTCTGATTGGTCCAGTTCTTGTTCCTGCAGCTTGGTCACGATGAGAGCTTCTGTCAGGCTCCTGACCAGGTCTGTGGAGCTCAACAATGACCCGCGAGACGAGGGGTTCACAGCCTGGAAGGAGTGATGGAGCAACTCCGGCCGGGTCACCAGCACGTCCAGGACCTCGGCCAGCCAGCCGGCCAGCAGGAGGGCCAGTTTGGCAGGCTGCGCTCCGGCTAGGTTCTCGGGAGCCCCGGCGACGTGCTGGCTCCAACGTGCCTGCAGGAACTCCCGTAGCACGGGTCCGACGCAGGCCTCCAGGGGCTGCAGGCGGGAGGAGCAGCTGCGGGGTATCACCGCCGGCAACGTGTTAGCGCTGTTGAGCGCCGCCAGGAAGTCGTCGTCCATGTGACCTCTGTAAGTGTCCATGAGCAGCATCCCCTTCCCGCCGGAGCCGGGGTCGACCTGCAGGCGCCAGACCTTGGCCAGCCAAAGCTGGAGCCGCTCCTCGTCCGAAAAGCCGTCCTGGCGCCCCTCCAGGATAATCGAGCCTGGCAGCTGGAAAACGTCCCTGGAGGGCAGCTCCCCCTTGAGGAAAATCATAGCGGGTAACACGGTGCCGTCAGCCAGGACTGAGATCATCACGTCCATCAGCGGGGCCTCGGTGCCCGTCAGCCTGAATGCCGACATCATGGAGTAGGAGTCGGCCGTGTCTTCGTTCAGCTGCTCCAGGTCCACGAAGATGGTCAGCTCGTCCATGGCGCCAATGGCCGAGAGGCCGAATCCCTGATGGGCGACTTGCTTTTGCAGGAAGCGGGTGAAGGAGCGGATGTTCTCCTGGGCGTTGCGAGGCAGCGGGCGGACGGTGGAGGCGACGGCCTGCAAGCCAAGGTCGTGGCTGAGCATGAAGTCCACGGCCCAGCTGTGAGAGATGCTCTGCCTGTCGTTTTTGCCCGTGAACTCGGAGGCCTTGCGGAACAGGCTGGCCTCGTCGATGGGCAGCTGCTGCTCTCGCTGGCTCAGCACCCATTCCACCAGCCGCTCGGCTAGCGTGCCGCCGGTACCGCCAGGCCGGCGTTTGACCTGTCTCTCCAGCAGCCACGACTGGACCTGCTCGGGGGCGGTGTCGAAATGATTGGCGGCCTGAGGGACGCCGAAGCACAGGGCGTAAAGCACCACCTTCAGCTGCGTCACGGTGAGAGCGTCCTCCTCACCGTCGCTTTGTCCTGGTTTAGCCCCGCCCCCGTTCTGCTGTTCTGGCCCCGCCCCTTCGCTCTCGTCAGGTAGGGCACTCTGATCAGCGGGCTGAGCTGGAACAGGGAGCGACGGGCCGTGGGCGGAGCCAGCAGGGAGAGACGTGTTTGTTTTAGGCTGCAGGAGAGGTAAAGTGGAGAAGGGGATCATGCCCTTGCCAACTTGCATCACTTGGAGTGGAACCATTCCGGTCCTGAGACCCCGGCCTTCCCGAATGAGGTCCGTTGGTATGAAGACAAACCTGAAAGTGAGATGATAAGAACGTATTCAAATCTAAAGCATTGTTATGTTTGTGTAAGTCATCATTCTGTGCAGTGTAGAGCACCTCAACATTGAAAACCAAATCAGTGTGAAGTGTCAACTGAAAACAGTGTTAAAGCTGACTAATGTTAATGGTCAAGGGAGGTGAGTGAATCTCTTTCTAGTGTCAATGAGCGTCTGTTTTGGGCAGCCAACTGGATTCCCTCACAAACAAGTAACTATACTGCACACTGCTAATGTTAATGAGACAAAAAAAAACCAGGAGTACCTTTTATATCCTTTAGAAAATCCATCTGTTAAAAAAACAAACAAAAACAGGGAAGAATTGTAATACTCGAAACGCCACTGTTGCCACAGAAAAAATCTCTCACACAAACACACACATAGACATATATATATTTTTGTGCTGAAGACACCAGTCGGTCAAGTTCAACAAGCAGGTTTTTCCCCCCATTCTTCCGTTATGCAGGTCTTCAGCTGTGCAGTTGTACGTGGTCTTTGTTGCCATGTTTTGCACCACAGGTTCTCAGTAGGAGACAGGTCAGGACTGTATGCAGGCCAATCGACCACCAGTACTCTCTGTTTACGCAGCCATAAACTTGTAATCCGGGCAAAAGGCGGTTTGGCGTCCTGTTGGAAAATGCAGGGACATCCCGGGAAAGGACGGAGTCTGGATGGCAGCATATGTTCCTCTAAAATGTGTTCATATCTTTCTGCATTAATGGTGCCCTCACAGATGTGCAAGTTAGCCATGCCATGGGTACTGACACAACCCCATACCATGAGAGACGCTGGCTTTTGGACTTGATGCTGATAACAGCTTGAATGATCCTTTTCCTCTTCAGCCCAGAGAACACGACGGCTGCTTTCTCCAAAAACTATTTGAAATGTTGACTCGTCAGACCACAAAACACGCTTCCACTGTGCTACTGTCCATCTCAGATGAGGCCGAGCCCAGAGAAGTCGGATTCAGGAGTGGTTTTCGGCCTTGCCCCTTACACACCAAGATTTGACTGCTGTCCTTGAATTTTTTAATTATATTATGCACTGTAGAGAGTGAAACACCCAAAATCCTACCGATTTGTCTTTGGGGAACGTTATTCTTAAAGTACTGGATTATTTGCCGATGCATCTGTTGGCAAATTGGACGAGCCTTGACCCATCCTTGCTCTAGAACAGGGGTGGGCAAATCCGGTCCTGGAGGGCCATGGTCCTGCTGTTTTTCTTGTCGACCAACTAAATACAGTCTCTGATTAGCTGAAGAGCATGCACACCTGTTTTCAAAGTGAAAATCAACAGGTAGCTAAGAGGTGAAAACAAAAACCGGCAGGACACCGGCCCTCCAGGACTGGATTTGCCCACCCCTGCTCTAGAAGGACTAGGCCGCTCTTGGGAGCTACTTATATTAGTATAACATGATTGTCTCACCTGTGACACATCACCTTGTAATTTCAACTTGTCACATCATTATTAGTCGTAAATTGAACCTGTCCCAACTTTTTTGAAACGTGTTGCAGGCCAGAATTTCAGAATACACGTATATCTTCAAAAAACAATGAGGATGATTAGGTAAAACATGAAATACACTGTCTTCATAGTGTTCCTCTTTGAACAGAAGTCAAAGTAAATTTACAATGTACTGCTGTCTGTTTTTATTTGCATTTCATTTACCCTCCTTACTTTTTTGGAATTGCAGTTATATATATATTAGAGAGAGAGAGAGAGAGAGAGAGCGATCTACATTTCTGCTCCTGACAGAAGAGGCAGAGTTGTGTTCCTCACCGTTGGCTTTGAGGCGGCTGGCGTAGTGGTCTGGGTGTTTGGCCAGGTGTTTGGCCATCAGGTCTCCCACCTCAGTACTGTAATCACAGGAGGCACAGCTCAGCTTGCTCGACCTGCAGAGACAACACAACCCGACAGCCAATGACTGACAGAACCAGACAAAACGAGAGGAAAAGTCAGAGACAGCGAGACTGACAGTGCATCATAACGGAGGAGGGAAAGAGGGCGTCTTACTTTGGACAGGGCTTGAACAAAGCCAGGTACCTGGAGGTGTTTTTGCGTGGAATGTGATTGCTGCCAAGAGAAAACACTGATTAGAAATACTGATAAACTGGCCATGCCACAGCACAATAAAACCAGTGTTGCATGATAAACCGGTACTGAAAAAGTATCACGATACTGATAAAAACGCACATACAACTGGATTAAGCGTATGGCCAGGATTACCACATACAAAGGATGACTGACCCAGGGTCAGCTTCTCAGTCTCTGAGAGGCTCCTCTTCATTACACTTAACCAGTTTCTGATTGTTATACTCAAGTTTGTATGAATTTCTGAATTTTCCCTGAAATCCTTGAATCTAACGAATGTCCACTCACGTGATCATGTGATTAGCGTAGGCGCGGGAGCAGCATGTGTTGTAGCGACACAGGGAGCAGTGGACCAAGGTGGGGAAGTGGTTGGAAAAATCCGGAATCTGATATTTGCATTCCAAGCAGTTCTGTTTGACCAGTTCACCACTACGGGTTTACAGCAGAGGAAAAAAAAAGAAATTTAGCTTTTTAATTAGACAATTCGAAAGACAAATCATGAGAAACAGGTGGTCTCATTAATTCTGAAACCACTGAATTGTTTATTACAAACAATGATGAAAAAAAAAAAACATACAATCAAACAAGAACTAATCTGTTTATAAATAATAAAATGTTACTCTATCAGCTGGTAGGCTGAGTTACAGGTAGGGGACGACCATAACACAAAGGCAAGCGCCAGAACTTCAGAACATTCTCTCCCAGGTGCAAAGACACGCACCGCTGTTTCTGAAACTTAGTAAGCAGCTCCACCATGCTCTCCACGGGCTTGTTTTTGGTAGGCGTGATTTTTCTCCCGGTGTTTTGGGGCACGGGAGCAGGTGGACTATCCACGGTGTTAGAAGGCACGGCATTCTTGCTGGTGGTAGTGGTGCTACCGTCACCGACAAGTTTATTCACAGAATAGGCCCTGATGGTTACCTGGTAAAACACAAACCCACCAATCATCTACGCAGGCAATGTTTTCAGCTTGTACTCAGAGCCAATACAGCTGGCAGAGAAATACACAACACACAGCAACATTCCGCTTAAGTTTCTAATACTGACCACGACACAATGGCTTTCAGGTCTAACACTTTTCCAAAAAAAAATAAGTGGACTAACTTTGGTGCCTGGTTTAAGGCCCTCCAGTTGCTTCGGCCTCAGATGGGTCTTATGGTGCGCCAGCCGGTGGTCCGAGCGGTCTTTGGTGAACAGGAACTGAAGACGACACTTGTCACAATGCACCACTGACTTTTTCTAGAAATACACACACACAGAGGGATTCAAATCTGTTGTCCTACTTATGGTTGTGGTCCTGGCAGTTTTTTGGCTAGGTTAACACTAGACACTTATGATTTCTAATAAAACTAAACTGTGTGTTCAGGTTGTCTGAATCTCTGCTTTGTTATCACCATCTTACTGGCCTAGTTATGCTCAGAACTGTGTTAGTTACAGGCTTTATCTTATTTTACACTGAACACTGAAGTCCTTGCATCTTGCATAGGAGATGTAACCCTGAGGCGACCAATGAAAATAGAAAGAGATCAGTAAGCAGCCTCTGGAATGTGCTAGAAAAAAAAACAGTAAAAATGAGAGCAGCTTACGTTAACGCTTTGCATTTACATGTTTACATTATAAGCATTTGGCTGACGCTTTTATCCAAAGCGACGCACACGTGGGAACAATTCAAGCGCCAGGATAGTCCCAGAGAGACTTGAGAGTAGGCACTAAGTGCAAGCAGTGAGTAGTAAGTGAGAGTTTCCTTCAAGACAGAGAGAGAAGAGTAGGTATAGAGGAGCTGTGTGTGGGGGGGGGGGGTTATGGGGGGGGTTCAGTGGCCTGTAATGTGTGCAGGACTGCCAGGCCCGCATGGTCAGATACTTTACCTGATGTTTGCTGTAATGCAGCTGGTAGCTGTTGCTGGCCTTGAACACTTTGAGACAGTAGGGACACAGCAGGTTGTTTGTGTCCTTGTGCATTTCTCTGAAGTGGGACACCACGTCCTGGTAGAAGGAGGAGCGGAAGTTACAAACCTGCAAAACGTCAAAAAAGAAAAGAAAAGAAAAGAAAAGAAACGTTCTCATGTCAGATGTGCACGGAGTACAACTGGAATTTAAAAAAATATATATATTTTTTTGGCTTATCGACATTTCGTTGTGATGAATCAGTCTACTCTCATTTTATTGTTTTATGTCAACAACAGCGTATCTGTCAGAAATAGCCAGTTATACATCATAGGCTTTACAGGAGAGGACAGAAACCGAGCTGCTCTCAGCTGGACCGGAGAGAGGAATGATGGAACGGTATTTCAGGACGTTCAGTTCGAGACATTGTTACCTGGCAGACGTATGGCATCTCGCCAGGTTTGTGGGTGTTTTTCATGTGTTGCAAAAAGAGGGGCTCATTTTCGTAGGCCCACTCACAAATCTTACACTTTGCTGTGAGATAGAAAATCGGAGAGAGAGAGAGAGAGAGAGGGAGAGAGAGAGAGAGAGAGAGAGAGAGAGAGAAAGAAATGACCTAAGATTAGTTTATAAGCAACTGAAGTCAGAAAAGTAAACCTGTCCTATAGACATTAGTAAAGTGCTATCTCTGTGTTATTGACTGATTACTAATAATAGAATATGTGAACACAGTAACATATTGTATTGGTGAAATGCATATGTGGTAGGAGGGTGAGGGTTTTCTTGGTGGCGGTGAGGAGGGACTCACTGCTGGACTCGACCTGGCTGTGGACAGACTCCAGATGGCACTGGAGGGAGAAGGGCGTGGGGAAGTGACGGAAACAGTGCTGGCACGAGGTGTGAGTGTCAACCTCGCCCCTCTGCTGCTCCATCTCCATATGGTGCCTCATGTGATTCATCATCCTACAGAGAGAGAGAGACACAGAGAGAGAGAGAGAGAGAGAGAGACAGACAGACAAAAAGGAGAGAGACACAGTGAGAGAGAGAGAGACAGACAGACAAAAAGGAGAGAGACACAGTGAGAGAGAGAGAGACAGAAAGAGAGAGAAATGAATGAAACGGGTGACTGAGTACAGCTATTCAAAGAAACCCTGGCTAGGACTGCCTTTGATATATTTGCTTCCTTACAGGGACTGCAGTGGTAATGAAAAAATCACACTGTTATAGTGATATGTCACACACCACTGGTTTCTAAATTTATGAACTCATTAACACAGTGCAGCGCTTCGTAGAGGCCTTGTTAGAGTGGAAAGAAAAAAGAAAAAAAAAAAAAACAGCTTTTCCCGAAAGCTCACTTGATGTTGTTCTTCAGTTTCTTAGCACAGAGGAAGCACTTAATCGTGATGGGGGCAGGGTGGATGCTGGTTTCCACGCTGTTGCTGGCTTCTCCTGGATCTTGCCCATAGTAGAAATCGTCCACCAGCATGATGAGCCTGCCTTGCATGTCCAGGTCTCCGGTGCCCGGGCTTGGGGCGCCCACTGGGATCTCTGTGGTTCTCAAGTGCGGGGAGCCCGCATGGTGTCTGGAGGAAGCGGCCGGTCTGAACGAAGAGGGCCTGGGGCGCAACGGGTCGCTGGTGCGCTTGGGCCGTGGTTTGGGTTTGGGGGACAAAGCCTGAATGCTCTGAGCCAGGTCTGGGTTACAGAGCTAGAGGAGGGAGCACAGAATGAGGACAGAGAGAATGAAACGTGTATGACAGCTTTGAGAACCAATCAGAATCCTGAAACGTGTCTGACAGCTTTTACAGCCAATCAGAAACCACTGGCCTGTCACTCCCATTCACCTCAGGATTCAAACTAAGCTGACTGTTTCATAATAAGATAAATTCCTCTGTTACGTTGTGATGAGACAGTAACTTAAGCATGCACAAAAATACAAAATTTATGTCTGTTTCATTACTGGATAGCCCACTGGGAGATGCTGCATTGATCTGAAACATTAAATGAAAGGCCAGGTCTGAGAAGAAACAGGCTGGGGTCACATGGTGTGTAGTACTTTTTTTTTGTTATCATCGTTGCCATATACATTTCCACGTTAAACAGATGGCTAAGGGCTGAGATATCAGAACAGCCGAGATTGATAAAGCCTGACTGCTAACGGAGAGGAACAGAACAGAGCAGCAGTCTGAGTCTAGCATTACATTACCCGAGTCTACAGTGTGTACACTAGTGTGTGCGGTGATGTCATTACAGTGGGACGAACAGAAAACTGGCAAAGGGAATTATTAGCCCTTTGCAGACATAAAACCCAGAATACCGCTGGATTAACGTTTCCAGGAACACTGGCATTTTCCCAGCTTAATTTAATTATGTTGAATTAAGACACAATCTGTTCGTTTTAAGGCTCTATACTTGCAACATCTATGATCAGGGACAGACTAAAATTTGACACTTTAACCTTTGTTTTATAGCATCTAATATCGCCACGGCAATATCCACGAAGTTTACCACACATGGCAATTTTTTTCCCCCCATATCTTGCAGCCCTGAAACAGGCCCAAGACAAAACAATACACAATTTCTGCCCATTTTACTGTAGCATGACTTCCTGTTTGACCTGGTTCATTTATTTTGGTCAAAATACAGTTCCCAGACCTTTTGCAGACGAGTAAAACAATTTCAAACCAGGACTTTGCCAGACAGAGTCAGTCTTGCTCTCGTACACTTACACACATATATCCGCGGAGGGACGGCACCGCTCTGTACTGGGATCCACAGCGTGGGCATGATTTTGGTGGGCTGGAAACACCCTGGAACACTGCAATACAAGAAGCCTCATTGAGTTCATGGCCATTTCACAGTTATAAACTAATTCTTATGCTGATTGTAAAGCAATATGCAACAACATTAACGGAGCCTGCTTTATTCTGTATATCTCATTGAAGCCCCAACTTCACCACTGACCAATAAGCAAAGACTTGGGAAAAAGGGAAGCTGGAAAAAAAAGTACAGGATCAGACAACCAATATGGTGGTATAACAAAGCTACCTGTTACATCCAAACAATAAAACATTGAAAGTAAAAGGAAAAGGAAATAAAAGGGAATAGAAACTTCCCAAAATAAGTACACATCTAAACTCATTATAATCATGTGAACTATCAGTGATGAGAGGGTGATTTGATTGGTTGCTCACCTTTGGTTTTTATGATGGGGGCGGGGACAGAACTCTGAGTGTTGCTAGGCACCATGGTGTTGCCCTGGGAGACCTTTGCATGTTCTGCTGGTAGACTCACTGCTGGATTCACAGCTTGGGCCCCTGTTGCAGTCAGCTGACCGGTAAACTTTGCTGAAGCACCAGGAAGAAGAAAAATAATTAAATGTTAAACAACTTAGAGAAATACAGTAATCTGATATGGGGTGCATAGACTTCAAAATCCAGATTTGGAGAAGCTACATTAAGACAAATATGACTGAGAAATGTTTTTCAATGGTATCTCTCTTGTCAAGTCAATGCCCAGCTTGTCAGGCCTTTGTATTTATGCCACAAAATGGGCACCCGGTTTCTCCTTCACCACACGCTCTTCATCACCACGGTAACAGTGTCTGCAAATGTCTCTGAACACTGGGTACCAGAGCTGACACTCTGAACATCACTCCACATAAAGACTCTGGTCATATAGCGTTTAAAGAGAGCAGGACACCGGCCAGAGGACCTCACCAGGGACCGAGGCGGTGATGCTGGGCTGGACTCTACAGGGAGACAGGCCTGTTTGGGCTGTCGATACCGAGGTCACCGCACTGATGGTCGGCATGCCAGCCGAACCACTGACGGTCAGTGAGACCGGGACCGGGACCGAGCCAAAGCTGCTGGGGATGACCAGAGACGGCTGGACCGGCGCCGGTAAAAGCTTAGGAGCGATGAGTTGGGTCCCAGGGGCTGCAGCACAGGGGTCATAATTTACAGTTTCCCGACATTTCAGTTTATGAAAGGTCATTTAGATTGATATTCACAACACAAAGCTTTACAATGCATGGGGGGGTGTTTAGTGGCTGGGATTCAGCCAATATACATGTCATATCAATTAGCGCTGCTGTATTGGGTTATTAATTCATTTATAAAGACATTTAAATGCGTGTGGACAGAAGATACACAACAGAAAGATCCTGTCGTCTGTCCCTTACCTGCAGACAGCAGAGTGACGGGCTGACCATTCAGGATGTAACCCACTGGGTTTAACAGGTTCTGTGTGGGAATGGCAGTCTGAATTGGAATGGTCTGCGGCAAAAACACAGACAGTGAGGGGGCGACTCTAACCTGACCCTGTGCATTCAACACGCTTTTCACTGACGAAACGACAAGTGTACGTGAACACTTTCAAGCTGCTGAACTCAACCGATGTCTAAAAAGTTTTAGCACGGATATTTTGGAGTCATAAAAACCCGAATGATCACAAGGCAAACGTGCAGAAAGGCCTGTATGTGCACAACCAGCGCACATATTTGTACTTTAAAATGGTACTTTTTAATTGCAATTACATCCGATACAAATTTGATTGGATCTAACCACTGGAAGATGCATGCTTAAGAGTTCACGTAGAGAAGTGGGTATGGGTCATATTACGGGCGGGTGTGATGCACCTGTGAAGTGATGAAGATGGGCTGACCAGAGGTGCTGGCAGGGGCCACCTGAAAAGACTGCAGCACTTGGGGCAACAGCGCCTTGGCAACGGGAGGAGCTGAAGAGGAGAACTGAATTCAGTTATATTGAAAGCTTAATCCGAAACACAGAAGAGCATATTCACTCTAGTAGTCTATGTTAATCTAAAGACTCGGTTATTTCTTACAGACAGACTAAAATGAGCATTTTCGTTCTTGCCATTGACTAGCCATATTTAATGCTTTTAAATTCCATTTTACAATCGTTCCACTGTCCTATTACTGCCATGTTTGATTAAACAACACCACTTCAATAAGGTACATTGATAAATCAGGAATAACGATATGTTGGTTTTTTTTTTTATCTCTGTAAACAGACATAAAATAAATTCTCTCACGTGTGACCACAGGCATAGCTGGGCTCCTCATGGCGCCTGTAGCTGGTACATGAACAGAGGGTGTTGCAGGAGGCTCCGTTGGGGTCCCATCTGGAGGGGTTGGTGAAGGGACCATATGGTTACGGTCATTCCTGGCTGCAGAGGATGTAAATATACTACATGAATTTCGATTCGGTTTCACCTGTTAACCCAAGGTTTGATCTAAAAGACCTGGGAGACAAAAGAACCCTGCAAGCTTCTGTCTCAATGACAAAACCATGCTTGTTGAATTTGACAACACAACCATCCTGAAGTTTTGTAAGGACAGACTAGAAACAACAGTGCCAATATACTGACATTATATCTGCTATTAAGAATTCTGATGGCTGGATAACAAGTTAATGCTAAACAAAAGAACATGAAATTAAAAGTAATTCATTCAAGTCGGTGCGGTGCTTTGTCTCATTCATTCATTTGCATTCTCTATCTGGTCCTTACTTTTACCATTTATATTTTCCTCTTGTATTATCACTGTCTCCACATTCTCAAGAGCATGTTGCCATGGCGCCAGGTCCTCTTCCTCACATTGCATAATAAGATCAGAGTCCGCCATATTAATCCAAATCTGTAAATAAAGTGAAAAACTATTGCATCAAACCAGAGACTGAATATTAATGAATACCATACAGGTGTTAATTTTTAAAATAATACTGGAAAATCTAAACAGGGAGACAATGGGCTGCTACTGCAGACTTGTATGACTGAATGAGAGAGAAGTCCAGATTAACAGAGAGACAGCCAATATTCCTGTCAGGAGCAGACTGCGCACAAGGCGGTGGGTGTGTCAGCAACAGACAACTGTCCATATCACTGGATGAAAAAAAAAAATGCCACGAAATGTAGATTTTCTACAGAGGCTGGTATAACGGTAAACTAGTCAGCAATGCAGGTAGCGAGCGTATTTGAATATCAATATTTACACATGACTAGTAGAAAAAAAATCACTGAGGATTTAAAATGGTAATGACAAATTTCTTAAAAACTTTTTTAAAATAAATTCTGCAGAAAAGGAGAGACATTTGTCATTCAAAAACATGAGTCTATGCTAGACTGAGAGTCAGTTTAAAACACCTGACATCCACTAACAACGACTGCACGTTAACACTGCCCAACCTGGGATCAACGTGTATAACTAACCTAGCTTAGCAACACTGACTGCATGCATCCAGGACCGCCTCACTGGAAAACCACGGGAGCTAGCTTTGCACACAGGCTAAATGAGTTCAACATTTACCACAGAAAAACTAACTCAATTGCAAACAACGAGACAAGCCATGAAAACTCACCTGGTTCAAACTAATACAACGGTGAAGTTGGACAAATTGTTGCAACACGTAAAATACTGAAATAGTTCGCGGGTTTTTCCATGAAGTGAAAAACAATGATCCCTGCACTGTGAGCGTTTTTCCCTCTTGGCTCGTGGTGGTAGGTTAAACACAGCCATGACGTAACTTCCCTATCTGTATCTGGTATGCTGATTGGATACGATCTTTCAAATGGGGCAGGGTTACCCCCCCCCCAAAAAACAATACAACAGATAGTAAGAAAAAAACCCCATTCCTAACTATATCAACTTAACTTTGTTTCCACAAGATCAGTTACACAAGAAACACAGTAAACGTCTTCTGTGTCAGTTTTCGTATTGATTTAAGCATTAATTTATAATACAGCGATTCAGCCATCAGGTGCACTTATGTAACATATTTCGATCCCATAGGATGATCAAGTTGTCCATTATTACAAGTTGAGCTATAATTTTGATTGTCTTGGTCTGTTTATTTGAAAATGCAGGTGCATTTGGTAATTTCTGAGATAAACCTTTATCATGAAAGTAAAGTGTCAACGCTATCTATCTTGTCCAAGCAGTTACTAAAGCTAAGTGGCTACCTACCATGAAGTTCAAGATAGCTAACAAGCTACCCTTTCATGCTAACTGGGGTTCTCATAGATGCAGTCTAATAAGGCACTATTCCGTTGTGATTGAATAGAAAATGGTAGTTTTAACATTTGTGTTTTAAACGAGTGCGTCGAGGGAGGGGGATTAGTGAACAATGTTATTCTGTTCTGCCTGCGAAACGGCAGTCTTTTTAGCAAATCAAATCTAATTTATTTTGCATTTCTAAAATGGCGACCACTGATTTGTCTCAACTTGTTTCGCTCGCCGCACACGAACTTAGCCAAATTAACTAGTATGTGTTAGCTTGTGACTCTGCTACTGGACGAAAATGTACTATTCTGGCGCTCTCGTGTCAGTATCAGCAAATTACGAAAACCGATACTGTGTCACGTTTGTAGTTATTATAAACGTAGCCTTTTAACAAAACCCATTAGAAGTTGCAATCAAGATCAGCACAGTCTTGATCGAGCACACAGAATAAAAGGAAGTTGGAGAATCCCTGTACAACAAGCTAGTTAGCATTAACCTGAGGCGGAATGCTATGTGGGTTGCCCTACCTCGCAAGACACAACCCTAGTTTAATGTTGACTCTTAGTAACTTAACAAACTTAAAGTTTACACATTTTGGTCCTATCATTATAATGTTGAATGATGCCATAGAAAGCTGAACGACAACTTTGTCACCGTTAGCAATGTCGCATTAAACACATCGTTAAATGGGGCTTTAACACGTTAGTTTAATTAGCTAACAAAATGCAAATTTTCGCCTAGACAATTGAGTGTCTACTTCAGTTAAATTGTTGAATTTCTGACATTTCTACGACTGAGTGAGTAGAGCATATATCTAAAGATGTACAGACACAGTTTATTATTTGTTTATGTAATTTCCCTAATCCAATCCACGCGGGTATCGCAGAAAATGCAGTTCTGAATGTTTCTACAATTTCGGACTATTAAAAGAGTCATCATACCAGTGCGTACATCTTTATATTTGGAGCGTGTTTCAGATCAGACCCTCGTGTTGCCATCGAACACAGACGAGACAAGACTGGAGTGTTTTTCATGTTCATTCGGAAATATCGTTGATATCGTCATCACATGATCGAATTGTACATTTGTGGCACCCTCCTCAAACTATTCTTCCAAACAAGTTGTGGTAATTTGAAGGTCCCCTCGCCCTCAGTGGCGACACTACTGTACATTTGCGAGACCATTTGTAGGTCATAATTACAAATCGGCACACGACCTATTTTTAAATTCAAGATTCTAGGTTTAGATTCAAATAACAACCATCATGTCTAAATTTCAGTATGTTTCAGCTTAGTAAAAACAAACAAACAATGACTTAAATACCAGAACACCAAAAATTGCAAGAATTACCTCAGTGATAGTTAAAGGATAATTTGACTGAATTACAGCTTGCGGAGAAACCATTGTGTTTTCATGTTTGTGAAAGTCATGAAAATTTGAAAACTCTCAGATTGTGGGAGCAGAAACAGTCACAATTAAAGTGACATAATCTGGAAGGTTTGCCACCACGGGGAAACCTGCTGAATTCTGATAAAATGTCTAAGATGGCTCAACCACACGACATGCACTGTGGCTAAAGAGATTTCAGAACAGTGTGGTGATGTTTTCCTACATGCAGGGAAGTAACTAGTGCATTACTTATTTCTTATGCTCAGTTACTGCTTGAGACCTGACAGATTGTAGTTCTAGAGATTCCGAATCCTTTCATTACATCATAAGAGATGACCTCACAGCAATTCTGAGATCTAAAGAACAAAATTATTTTTGTTAGCTTTTAGTTGGTATTCAATATAATTACTGCCATTATCTTTCTTTTGAGGCTGATCTGGGTTGAATATATAATTGTTTGTCAGAGCTAAATGTTTTTCATGGTACAGCATCGTTTTAGTGACAAACTGTCAAAACTCACCAGTGATATTGATAATTAATTGATAGTTGTATAGTAGAGGATAGTAGAGAATGTCAGTTTTGCTATTGTGAAATTCTGTAAAATCAGTAATCAACAATGAAAGATCAGCGTGTTAGGATTCCTGTGAATGCACTCACTGCAAACTTGAATAGCCATCTTTGGAGACAGCATATACTGAAACTGACCTCTAAGAAAACAAGAGACAGGGGCATATTGATAAAGTCAAAGCCCATCTCTGTAAAGAACACTGCCACGCAAACACAAAGAATTCCACCAGTAGCAGTTGTTTTACTGGTACATCACATAATACATATAGAGAAAAATGTGTTTTAAATGCATTACTTTTCTGATAAAAAAAAAAATGCACATATTAAACGTATTCAAACAAATTAAACATATGGGGTGAACGCATCCAAATTCAGTGAAGGAACAAACAAACAAACAAACAAACAAAATCTGTCCAGGCTAATTAAGGACTAAAGAAGCATTTGTTTCCCAGTTTTCCCAATATACTGTTAGTTTTACAGACCCTTGCATGGTAGTCACCTCAGTCAAGGTGAGTCAGCCTGGCACATGCCTCCTCCGTAATGGGTAAATCATTCTCACCCAGTCAAACCATTCATTTTTCCCATCGAAGGCACCGACCCTACGTGCACCACCTGCAGACCTCTTTATCTTCATCATCTATGACCTCTGGAGGGGCTCCTTTTCCTTAAATCTGTGAATTATTGATGCATAAACAAGATTTGACTTTTCGAGGATTTTCCCCTCTCGGAGTTTTTTTTAAATACGAATACGAAATACTTTATTCGAGAGTGTCTCAACAGCACCGTCCAGCACAAATCAAGCACGACAATAAAATAAAATAATAGAATAGAAAATAATATAATACAATAAAATACAATAGAATAGAATAGGTTGCATCTGTCATGAATAAAATGAATGAAATACACTGGTCATACAGAAAAGGAAAGGTATCTTACCTTAACAATGATCACAGTAACCGGGATCACAATGTACAGCCTTATACAAAAAAAGACACTTGCACTCATTTTTAGCATTCACCTCCCACAGAGAAAATAAAAACGCAAAACAGCAAATCAGAAGATTTAGAGGCCATGAACCTCTTTTCCTAACAGAAATATACAGTGCTATTTTTTTCCAGCTTATCAACAAAATACATTGTACATCGTGTCATATCAAAAGAAAGAGCCCAAAAACCCCTCAACAGTTTGAAAAGCCAAATTAGTGAATCACCTGTTTTCAAGTCATTCGTGATGATACATGCCCCATCTCTCTGTGAGGTCTACAAGTACGGTAGAAATTTTCCACAGAACAAACCAAAATGAAAACAAAAGAGCATTCAAAACAAGTCGGGAATATAACTGTAGAGAAGCACAGGGCTGGGGAAGGGTGAAGGACCATCTCAAAGGCCCTGAACACACCTCAGAGTTCAGTGCACCCCCCTATCATACAGAGGTGGAAAAATATGAAACTACAGCCAAATTGCCAAGGCGGCCAAACATGAATGACACTTGTTACTGTGTTACTAGCTACTGTGATGCCAACTGTCACTTTGACTGAGTTATAGAAGTAAGTGGCTGCAACTGAAGACGATGTTCATGGCTCAACAATCTCTAGCCATTGCATGAAAAGGGACGTCTTCGCTGAAAAACAAACATGTCCTTGCTAGTAAATAACTGACAAACGTTACGTTGGAGACTCTACAGAGATGTGACAGGAAGCCTTGTGTTCTGATAAGACTAAAGAGAAACTTTTGGGTTTGAACACCAAGCAGTATGTGTGGTTCGCATCAGTCACATAACAGCATCATCACTGTAAAATCTATCAGTGTTAGCGTGATGTTAAGGGGATGCTATTCAGCAGAAGGGACATGCAATCTGGTCAGGATCGATGAAAAGATGAACGGTGCACAATACAGAGATATCCTGGATAAAAACCTGGGACATCTGCAACATTCACATACGCTGTACTATCAGAGTACTCTGTGAAAATGATCCTTTCAGTCTAAAAGGAATAATTATAATGTAAGAGGACAGATCAAATCCAGTGCAGCGGTGTCATCAGGTTAAAAGTGATGAGATGTTTTGAGCACTGTATGTGACCTGACATGCTGGGTTTTGATAACACCGGCAACTGTATACTCTCAGCCCAACAAAATTCTATGTTATTTGTTCTGTTTACAGTGCTTAATTTTTGTCATGTTACATAATCTAGCTGATGTCTACAAGCAATAATAATTACATGTTAATTATCATAGTATTCTGTTTTCTGGTTCCCTTAGAAGAAAGTTTGGTCTTGGAAGGTGATCCAAAACTAACCTAAATTAAATGAAAGTAAAAGAAAAACACACTTGTTAAGACATGGTAAGCAGATACACTCCATTCTACTTTAATTTTTCAAAACTACATGTGCCTTTTTTGGGTGCCAACCATTCCACAGCAAAGCAAACATAGATCTGAATGTTACTGGTTATTTTTTTGTGTGTTGTTAGCATTAAGACATGCTCCATGGAACCCACAGGTTGAAAACCCCTGCTTTAGACCATCTCTGCTGGTCTTTAACACATTACAAAAAATGTTGATGGGAGATATGATAATTAAGTATTTAATTTCTTGTGTTCTCCACACAAAACGAGCATCACAAAGATCTGAGTGGAATGGTATAAATTCACACTCACTCCAATTTAACGAATGTCTTGAAAATCAACGAAACGTGTTGACGTATGGAGAGTCTGTGGTTGCAAAGTCAAAGTAAAACATCATCAGCATATAAAGTTATGGCAAATTCACAGACACTTATATTGATATTTCTGACCCATAAACTATTACACACAGCGCAAGCACTGGGCTCAAGCGCCAGCATGAAGAGAACTAAAGCGACAGGACAACCTTTTTCGACGAAACAGTTTAGTTAAAGACTGTTGATTAAAAAATGTTGTCTGTTTCTTTACTTGAACCTTACAGTAAGCCTTTGTTTGGCCTCTGTCACCTCCCTCCATGTTGTATGCTGTAGTCTGCTTTATAAAGTCAGAGCCAACAAAGGACACAACTAATCCTGAAATAATTTGTGTAGAGGATGTTGTCTACGGAATAATCCTGTACCAGCTTGTTGAAGGCCCTTTGCTCCTTCGGGGCTTTAGATTCACTGCAGCATATCTGTGTACATCTTTGTTCTCTGTGCAAGAGGAACAATGCCTCCTCTTTCCTGCACATTTCACTGTGATATTGTGCTCCTATTTATAACATACAGTTTAGAGACACAAACATGAATTCCAGCAAATAAAAGCATTTTAGCAACTTATTATTGCAAACACTCAAATGAGGACTGATGCTTTTAACCCAGTTAGATTTCTTCTGCCCTCAGGCCTATTCGAAACAGGGGGCCAGTCTCTCCCCAACAGTATCCCATCCAGGGGCGGACTGAAACAATAATTCAGGCCGAGAATTTGACTCCATCTCAGGCCACCCTGCTCACGAAAGCCACCAGAGCACTAATTTTGTAAGCTAACACTATTTGTTGATGTAATAGGTACCAGTCAAGTTATAAATTTGGCCACTATGTTCATCTGGGAGGAAAGTTATCCAGATTACAAAATACAAAAATTTGGGACTGACCAACAAGTAGCCTATCTGAATACTGAGTTTTCGAGGTCTGCTATGGCTATGGATGAAGCCTCAAAAATTCACTAGGAATACACCAGTCATAGCACATACAAATGTACAAGGCTAGACGCAAAACAATTAGTCTACACTTTTTCAAACAAAGAATGAGATACAGAATTGGCTCAAATGTTCAAATCTTAATATTCAAGTATCGAGCATATCAAAAGTATCAAAAAACCTCACACACACACACATGCGCGCACGCACACACACACACACACACACATTCACTGAAATTGAATATAAGCTACAACAATGTAAGTAAGTAAAAAGTTTTTGACTATAATGTTCACTCACTGGTGTCCATGAAGCAAACAGCACAAAAATAAACACATCTATACACTGAGTCAAAGAAATTGAACATTGGCTACATAACTGCAAGTATAATATGAAAGTCCAAAAAACATGCCTCCGCATAAAAGCTTTAACTCACAGCAAATTTTCTTTCATCCTTGCCAGCCAGTTAAGGAACAGTCATTGCATAGCTACTTCAGAGTAACCAGTAAATAATTACCACTAGTAAACCAGTAGGTGGCACAGTAACTCACTGCTCTCTGTCATCTTGTCAATGATGTCATCTTTGACAAGTCCCATAAGAATCTCCTTCTCTGTGTCCATCGAAAGGAACGCTTCAAGGTTCTCTTGAGTGAGGGAGGTTCTTAGGCGGTTCTTCATGAATTTCAGGGTGGAGAAGGTCCTCTCACAGGCCACCTGAGTGACGGATAGGGTGAGGAGGAACTTGTAGCCCAAACCAATGATATGATACGCATCTGTGAGCACATTGTGCTGAGACAGGAGAAGATAGCAGCTTATCGGGCAGTTTTTACATGTGGAACAACTTCTGCTCACCAACCCCACACTTTCATCAGATCGATCCTCAAAGCCCTCCCCCAATTTATCACTGGCAGTGGCCCTGGTGTTGTACTCCTCCAATGGTGACTGTTTCAGTCTTTCCCACTGTTGTGCAAGGCTGATCATTTCAGCCTGCAATGCCTCAACAGTGGCACATTCATCAAATTCCAATAAGCATTTGCTGAGCTCCTTCATGGATGTCTTTGGAAGGCCCTTTTCTCTGATGTCCGGAAAATGCTTCGGATCCATGTCGGAGACATCTGTGCACAGCAGATTTACTGCATAACAGCGGTGAATACTTTCAACAACGGTGTCCAGTATTGCTTTGTGGATCTTGATTTTGTAATCCATGTATGTACTGGCAATGGACTCATCTTTCTGCTAACTCACCTGACTTTCTCCTCTTTTTTTTTTTTCGTTCTCTGCTCTGGGAGAGGAGTCTGAGCTTCAGGCATCACAGTCCTGCTGCTCCTCCTCCAGAATGCCATCAGCCCACTCAACAAAGTCGTCTGCTGCCCTCTTTACATCCTCAAAGTCTTGGGCACACTTTCTCAGGTTATCCTCCATTCCCATCACCAAGTGCTGTGCCGTTACGATATCCATGGCACTTGTTTGCACGTACTTAGAAAGAGGGGACGTCTGCTCGAAAATCCTGAGGGGCTCAGGAGAGCATCCTCGTACCCTTGGGCCTTGCTTCGGATGGCTGGTTTTATGGTCACATCCTTTTCAGTTCTTTCCACAGTGACGACCACATCCGTGCAAAGCTTCCAAGTACTATCCTCAAGGCCTCGTCTTTGGTCCACCAGCGGGTTTCACCAGTTACACCAAGCAGTCGGTGTCTCCTCTTCTCACTGGTTTCCTCCCATAGCTTTATGCACTTGTAGGAATCTCGAATGAACTCTGCAGTGTCATTGAGTAGTTAGAAAAGGGATTCTCTTGCTGCAACAACCTCAGTGGTGTCAGTTAGCACAAAGCTGAGGACATGTGAGTAACACCATATGTGTACATGGTCAGGAGATGCTCCTGTGAGCAATGCAGAGAAGCCCCTGTACTGTCCCAGCATATTAGCTGCTCTGTCTGTTGCATTATCAACACACTGTTTGATGTCTATGTCTATCTTCTCAAGGGTCTGTTTCACAAGGTCCACCAAGTACTGTCCAGTTGATGACTCACAGTCAATGACCGCAATGGGTTTCTTGTGGACAACGTCTGTGACATATCGCAGAACGACTGCACGCTGGTCTTTGGATGTTAAATCCTGTGTTGTATCCATTTGTATTGAGAACATCCCTGCCTTTCTCACTTCAATAGCAATTGTCTGCTGAATCAGCATTCTGATGACTTCAGTTACTTTATTTGCTGTTGTTTTGGACATCATAGTTACATCAAAGACCCTCTTCCTTTACTTCCCGTCTGATTCTTGCTCTTCTCAATACAGTCACTAACATTCTCTTGTAGGCAGACATCATATTTGCTTAGCGACAATATAAGCAAGTTATAAGTAGCTTCATGTCCGTGTCCTCTGCAGCTAAGCCCACATACCAATAACTTTAACTACATCAGTTACATGCTCCATGACCTGCCTCCTCTTTCTGACCCGGTCTCGTTAAACTGACATTTACATATCACTCAGAAGGGTACGGATGTCAGCTTTGCTGGCTCTGGGGAAAAACGCTTCTGCACTTTCTCCATGGGTCTTTCTTCTCTCATGTTCCTGTACTCTCTTAGGGGCGTGTTTCCAGACCTGAATGCCTGGGAACTCAAACCATGCTAATCTATTTATACTCCAGTTTATCTTACATTTCTGAAGAAAATATATGAACTTTCAGCATCTGTTTCTCATCACGTGAGTTGGATACGAGAGTCTGACAAGGCATAACATTTGTCCTAATTGCAAAATCATTCCTCCTTTTTCTGAGTCCCCTCACATCCTGTCCAGAAGCTTGTGAGTCAACTGAGACCCTGACTGACACCTGTCAACCTTTTAGCCTATCAGTAAGCCAGATCAAACAATATACCTTTTTTTCTTTGAACAATTTAAATTTGCCTGGTGCAAGATTAGACAAGGAAGTCTTACCTTTATGCAGGCTTGTAATGTTTGTGTCTCATTGACTGAATACCTGAAGCACTGCAGATCACACAGACCTGTTAACAATGATTTTTTTTTTTTTTTTTGGTAGGTGGCCATAAAGATTGTGGAAGAAAGTTTCCTCATTCAACTGCTTTGCTGTTCATATATCACGAACAAACCCAGACACAAAAGGACCAGGCAAACTTGGAACTTGAGTGTTTCTGTCCAGTTAAAGTGTTGAATTTTTGCAGCAGAGGACATGCAGATGTTAAAGGGCTTGAGTCTCACTTGAGCAGACACATACAAGAGGGTCTGACTGTAACTTGTCCCTTTTATGGATGTTCCAAGACTTTTAATGTGAAGACACCCTTTTCCTCTCATATTTCCAGATATCATAGATGGTGGAGCGTCACCCAGACAGCACCTGTCCATCTATACGAAGTAGCAGAACAGTCTTTTCCAGATGAGGGAGCACATGTTGCAGATAATGTACCTGAAGGAATTGATGTGATTGATGCAGACCAGTAAGGATCATGTGCAAGATGCCAACACAGAAAATCTAGCTCTGTTTTACTCGGGTTTGCAGGCAAAGTATTTAGTCCCGGCCCCCACAATTACAGAGATCACAAATGAAATGAGAACTAGGATATTAAACAAGAATATACAATGGATGTGCTGTCTCGAGACCTTGAACGGTATGGTGTTCTAACACCATTAAGATGTCTTGGGAAGAGTACGTACGAGTAGAGCCCTATGCATGAGGCCTTACATGCAAATGGTCCCTTAAACTACACATCATCGAAGGCTGCAGTATTACAAGATGCACTATAACTATGTTCAGCCTGGTGAAGTCACACTTGGGTACAGCGATAGAGGGCAGAAGAGGCACTACCAGTACGTTCCAGTACTGGAAGGCCTCAGAGCAATGCTAAAAGAGGGAGGTGCAGCTCAGCAGAGTTTTAACCCTTTTCTTGTTGAAGATGGTACACTCCGTGATGTCACTGACGGGCATGTCATTAGATCTAATGCCATGTTTGCCTCAGACCCAGATTCTTTAAAGGTGATGCTTTTTCAAGACGCTTTATGAGGTGGCTAATCCTCTTGGATGTGCCAAGCAAAAGCATAAAGTTTTACCTGTCTACTTCACTCTGGGAAATTTCTATCTGCACCACCGATTAACTGTTGATCAAGTACAGTTGGTACTGGTCTGTCTAGAGAAAGACTGTAAATATTTTGGAGTGGATAAAGTTTTCAGTGAGTTTGTGTCTGACTTGCATGAGCTGGAGGAAAGGGCATATCTTTTGAGGGATTGGAGTAAACAGTGTCGATGACCTTAACTTTGTTAAGACTGAGGACATCGATGGAATTCTACCACCCATTCATTGTAGAAGACTAATTCAAACTTTCAATGCAGGTAAGTTTTTAGATTTCTAACCCTAATCCTTCTGCACTGCACTGTCTGCATATCATATAATCATATCATATAATGGGTTAACATGGTTATAGGCTTCTAATAGTTATTACCCTGCTCTAAATTTAACGCAATAAAGTCAATATTTAGTTACGGTGTAATTGATTTTAATTTCTTTAGTAACCTTTTTATTATTAAGAAAAAAATCAGCCCCATGTCTTGGTATATGTAAATTTTTTATCACAGCTAAATTGATTACGGCAGCAAGCTATGACATGCATTTACATATACCATGGCCTGGATTGTTATAGCTTATATCTTATATATATATTTAAAATTGGTCATGTTGTTAATTTTTGGTGATGTATGTTAACCGTAGAGTCACAGGCTGTACTTGGCCTCTGCTTCGACAGCTCCGCCACAGGACGTCCATCTGCCCCAAACACAACCTCCGACACCTGGTCCCACAGAGTGCTCCCCATCCCGTGAGGCATGTGCTCTACCGTGGCACAAAATGCCCCCAAACCTCATGCTTGCCTTGAGTGAAAGAAAAGACCAAAGCCTAAAAGAGAGAAGTCATCGATGATGCACTCAGTAAAGAGCATGGAAGGCCTGGAAGAGCAAAGCTGTGGGAGATTGCCAAGCAGACTGTAGATCCCTGAATAAAACAGACCTGGTCAATCCCTGAATAAAACAGACCTGGTCTATCCCTGAATAAAACAGACCTAGTCTATCCATGAATAAAACAGACCTGGTCTATCCCTGAATAAAACAGACCTAGTCTATCCCTGAATAAAACAGACCTAGTCTATCCCTGAATAAAACAGACCTGGTCTATCCATGAATAAAACAGACCTAGTCTATCCCTGAATAAAACAGACCTGGTCTATCCCTGAATAAAACAGGCCTGGTCTATCCCTGCTCTTTCCAAGACAGAGAGCTCAATGGAACTAAAGTAATCGGAACAGCATACGAGGCTCTCTTTACACAGCTAGAAAACTGAGTCGAACATGTTCGGAGGCCATTAACCATCAGCTCAGCAAAGAGACCAGCAGAGGATGAAGATGCAAGGAGGAAAAAGTCCACACATTCAAATCGTATTTTATCAGCATTGGCGATGACGGTCTGAGGCACGTGCAAGCATTGCTGAGGTTGAAAGGGGATGATGCTGGAGTTGAGGAGGAGGCTGATCTTGTGGAGGGGTACCTCCTCTTCTGTAATAATGTCCTGTCCCTCTTTGAAGAGGTGGTCAAGAAGCTGGAGAGGGATGACACAACATCAACTGACCTCTATGCCATTATGCACTCCTTTCTGAGAAGATTAACTCAGAGAAGAGATGATGGGTGCTCTGGCTTCCTGACAAAACAAAAGCTTCGGTGTCTCTCTCCACCTGATGCTGATGTTGCCAGACAGGAGTTTACATCCTTCATAAACACCGCCATCAGTTATGTCCAGAAGTGGCTCAACTTCTCAGGGGACAGCTGGCTCTTTCACTTGCGGCCCCCTCTCTCTGACATCTGGGAGGATCTCCTATGACGACATGGAGAAGATCACTGAGTGGCTTCACCTGGTTGACAGGCTAAACATCTCCATGGATGAGCTCTATGATGAGTTTGTTACTGCCAACAGCATTCTAGAGCACCTCACAGAGCAGGGTGTCCAGGGGAACAGCTGAGTGGGTGTCCAGGGGAACAGTTGAGAGGTGGATGGTAGTTCTCCAGGCAACTGACCTTCCAAACATCCTGGCTGTGGTGTCTTTTGTCCTCAGCATCCCATCCTCTACTGGGTATGTGAGAGAAGGTTTTCTCTTCAATGAAAAATGAATGGACAGATGTGCAGAACAAATGTCTTGTTGCACTAAAGAAGAGTGAGCTGATCGTCTCTCTCTGAATTTTGAAATGTCTTGCTCAGAGTTTTACGGTGTAGCTCTGGAGGATATATGACTACTTACTGCTGCAAGAGAACAAAAAAAAGGGGGGGAAAAAATTGGCCTGCACCAAACTAAGAGCTGTTTGTGACTCTGGAGTGGCTTGTGATGTCCACTAGTTCAGTTTTTTTGTGTGTGTGTGTGTGTGATGTCTTCCATAGTTCAGTGTTTGTAAAATACATACATTTCAATAATGAATTGTTCTTTTGTTAAGAGGATTTCATCTGCAACCTCAAAAATGTTTTTGCACTAATGATTGAAATTCCTTCATTATGCCAGGTCTGTTTCATTCAAATGATATGTAAAATTGCTGTTTTGCACTGTTAAAAGAAAATTCAGAAAATTCCATAGAAGTATAGCCTACTATAATTCGAAGAGGCCAAAATATAGGAACCAAAAACTTGATATCAGATTTTGAAAACGTGATAGCAAAACTGGAAAGTCTGATTTCAGTTTTGGACATCATGAAAAAATGATTAAATATTAAGAATAGATGTTGAAACGTCTTGCCATAATGTGAGCCCATCATAATGAATGCATGTATCGTACGTATACCTCGTTACAGCACACAAGTAGCATATTGGGATGTTTCTATTTGTACAGTGGCCATCCATTTTTCAGTTTTCACTTTAACAACACACCATGTTTTCGCCTTTTTTTAACAGCTGACAGAAGGGGTGCAGCAACACCACCACCCACTGCAGGCTACTGGATGCACGTCAGGTCTAAGTATCGCTGAGGAAGCACCGAACTGATACGGATAAGCCACGGATCGTCGGTAGATGCACCGGATAGTGTGGCTACACTGACTCGCCCAAGGTATGCAGTCAGAATTTGCTAGTACAACTGGCAAATCCCCAAGGTGTGTCGCGTCAGTGGTTAGCAGTCCGTACAGACCTCGACGTTGCAGGGGCGAAAATGGCAGCTGAGTGTAATAGGCCACAACTTTGAGTGCCAGTACTAACAATGAAGACCATCTGCGGACTGTAAAAGATTTTTGTTTTTACTTTTCTTGGTAGGCAAAACGACTAATAAAATAGAAAAGTGAATTAGCCGTCTCAATGGCACTTGCATTGTTTTTCTGATTGCATTTATGTGGTCGTACAGACATACACAGGCGTTTGAAGAATCAGCTTTATGTCTCAGGTGGTATGCAAACTGTTTTGCAACAGATATTTTTTTTTATTTACCTCTCCTTTCAGTGCTTGAGTACACTGAAATACTGATGCTTTAATAAGAGACTTGCACTTGTCCTTTTTGTTATTGTGTTTTTTACTTTTTAACTCAGATATGGTACTGTACTTCAATACTTTACCACCTTTTCGTAAATTCCTTAAATATAAACGCGTGGTTCTGCATTCTGAGAACGTTTGCTTTGGGATGTTTTTTTGCCCTATATTGTTTTGTTTTTGTATACACATTTTAATGTACGGTATATACATGACGTCACCTGTTGGTACCTTGGAAATATTTAGGACCTATTTATTTCCATTTCATTCATCAGCAAATCCACCGAACATAACTGAATGCTTCACTGACCAGTAAGCTACTCCAGACAAGTTCAGTCAGCCCTGAGTCTGATCCGATTTGTTCTCATGATTTCGCATTATGATTTTCACTCTGGTTTTGAGACCACTGGCAACTGAATCAAAAGAATGAGATCGCAGTCTAATCTGGTTATAAAACCTAAACCGACCCTTGACCAAGTTGCTCGGATGTATTCAGAGGCAACAGGTCCTATAGCCTAGTACATGGTAGAAAAACTATTGCGCGTTCGTTAAATAAGCATCGGAAATACATCGATAATTAACTCAAACGCAAGACAAAAAAGACAGACAGCTATCGACAGACAGCTCAGCGCATCTGATATGAATCTCTCCGGCAAAGCCGCTGTGTTTTGGGAAGAACTGAAGTCCGATCGTTTCGCCAAGTACGGCGCTGTGACAGCAGTCACGGCCATTAGTAAGTTATCTATGCAATGTTTTCCGCATTTACACAAACAACGCTGAGGTTTTGCTTGAACAAATGACCCCGGTCTAATGTAAAATGTGTCGAAGTTAAAAATGGTTTTAGTGCAATATTCGCAAAGCAAATCAACAAACTTCTTAGATGCAGGTTTTGATCACGACGTCTGTCGGTCTGCCGAGTGCTGACATTACCATTTCGTTCAGTATGATGCGGTTTATTCTAAATGAAATTATCACCGTACTGTTATGTAGTTTTTACTCATAAACTAATTCACCTTTACAATTCTTCATCGTTCCCGTTCATGTCATAAAAAAAAACAAAGAAAGAAAACACATCCCCACGTCATTAGTTCTGCCTAAATATTCTCATATAAAAGAAATGTGTGGCCAGTTTGCAGATTATAACGTGCTAATCCTTGAGCAAATCTTACATTTGAATGAGATTATGAGAGCTAATCTGGGCAAATGAGCATTTGTGGAATGGACCCATATGGAACCAAAGTCTCAGCCTTAGACCAGTTACTTTGAAGAACTCCAGGTTTCTCAAATCAGTTGTGCACTTCAAGTTTACTACTGCACGCTAGAAACTGTTCAAAAGACATATGTATGACAGCAGTTATTCTGATTTGAACAAGAGCCAAATTCTAAAATAAACTCCACAGAAAGAGGTGGAATATTGTACAAAGAACTAAAATTCCTTGACCCCTTGTATAAATCTTCCGACAGCAGGGAGAATGTGAGTTAATCTCAGTGTGACACGCACTGCCACAGTGCCTGTGAGACATTGCGTCACACACCGTGTTAATCATGGGGAAAATCCTCTGGAGGCAGCCATCCAGTTTTGCTAATCTGCGACTAGAAGGCCACTATGTGCTTTAGTCGAACGCAAAAGCAGAGGTGACTCTCAGATATCTTTTTTTTTTCCCCCACATCAAACCTGAATCCATCCAAACTCTGATGTAAACCAAATGAGGAAATCCTGCCTTTAAGTGAAAGACAACCATAGCTGTATTTGTTTGCATGTAATGTATATCACGGTTTACTTCAACCTTTAAAATGATTATTGCCCTGTCTTTCATTCAGTCCGGTTCTGCCAAACGTGTTAGACAGATTCCAGAGACACAGAGGCCTATAGTGTTTTGCAACGTCTGTTCCCCCCCAGACATCTAACTGGTCCGTTTGAAAATGCAGGTTTGGTTTTGCTGAGGAAATGGATCGCGGGTGGGGTGTGCCGCTGTCGGGTCCGTCTGGATGGGAAGACGGTTATGATCACGGGTGCCAACACTGGCATCGGCAAGGAGACGGCAAAGGACATGGCACTGAGAGGTATGGTACCACTTCCCAGCCTATTCAATGATAGCGACCTGAAAACTGCTTTGGATATAAGCATCTGCTAAATGAATAAATGGAAAATGTAAATATAAATTTACTACTTCTCTGTTTACTGAGAATATCTCTGAGTTCCTTTGAGAGAGTTTGAAGGACCTATTGAAGGTCAATGGCAGGGTTATATGGGGAGTTTGGTTGTGGGGTCTGATTGACAAGAGTGTTAGTTAAGAGAGGCCCAGTCCTTTGGCAATGTGTTGGTTGTGTTTAAGGGGCACGAGTCGTCATGGCCTGCCGGGATCTCACGCGAGGAGAGAAGGCTGCCATGGAGATCCGCAAGTCCACAGGAAATGGGAATGTGGTGGTTCGACACCTGGACCTGTCCTCTCTCCTCTCGGTGCGACAGTTTGTACACGAGTTTACTGCCACAGAGGACCGACTGGATGTACTCATTAACAATGCCGGTAAGACTAACTGATTAAAGTCATTACAGAAACTGCCAAGTGTGTAAGTAATGTTGAAATCAGTGTTAAACATTGATTGTCAAATTAATGCTATGCAAAAGAAATTAGGTGGCAATATGATACTAACACTAAACTCTTTATGTAATGCAATAATCGCAATGTACAGAGAGAGACATCTCTGTCAGATTCACTGATGAAGACATTTCTACTCACACTAACTGGCCGTGAATTAGTTTCAGTTCAGGCCTCTGACTCGCAGTGAACCAGTTTCCAGTGCTTTGGCAAAGGAATAACTTCTCCTCTCATGCCTACAGCCCAGATTTATAACTTGGTAATAGCTCTGCCTGTCCTTTTTTTTTTTTTTTTTGATTGGTGCAGGAGTGATGATGTGCCCCAAAATCCTGACTGAGGACGGTTATGAAACCCAGCTTGCTGTCAATCATCTCGGTCATTTCCTCCTCACGGTTCTTCTTCTGAACTTGCTGAAGGCCTCTGCTCCCAGTCGTGTGGTTAATGTGTCTAGTATTGCACACATAGGCGGTAGGTCTTGCCAGTGGACAGAGGTTTTCCTGGATTTTCCACCCAATGGATGATGGCTACTGTTGCTCAGTGAAGTTGCTTTTACTATACTAGTTTGAATGTAATGTTACAGCGTTCTGCACAGAAGTAATTTTACAGGGCATCTTAGAAAAGCTTCAACTGAAATTACTGTAATAATCTTCTAGAATAATCCTCTGCAGCACAGGTATAAAACGTGTCTGGTCAATTGAAGTACAGGATTCCTTGGACTTTCTTCCCGTCGTTTATATGTTATTTTCAGAGGCAGTTTAACATGCTAGTAGTAAAAATCTCATTATTCAAAGAATAACTACAGTAATAATGAAATATTTTCTCCTCATCCCACCCTACAGGAAAGATCCACTTTGATGACCTGAATTTCAATAGAACACCATATGACCCCTTGGTCAGCTACAGACAGAGTAAACTGGCCAATCTCCTCTTCACCAGAGAGCTGTCACGACGATTGAAAGGTCAGGGGCCTGTCCGTCACTGTCTGAAGGGCATTCCATCAATGTTGTAACCTTTAACAACAGCAGAGTCTAGTCTCTACCATGACTGAAATTAAACATATTTTGTTTTAAATACAGCATTAATGTGTGTAGATACAGTATTTGAAATTGTGTTAAGATGCAAGTTAGCCGGCAAGTACTGTTGACCAATGTTTCAATGAGTCCAATCAGGTCTTTTGAAATATTAATTTTAAAACACAGACATTCAGCCGGTGGTTTTACTTTCCTCATATCATGTCAGTGCAGATCTTCTTGATCAAAGGCTCTTACCATCATCTGCTTCATAGAGTACTACAGAACTCATGGAGTATCTCAGACCACTGTTCCCAGACTGTAACCATTACCCCCCCGGTCAGGTTCTGGAGTGACAGCGTACGCTCTCCACCCGGGGGTGATTCGTACGGAGCTGGGCCGTTATGTCCGGACCCGCCACCCTGTGCTCAGTAAAGCGTTGTCATTTCCTGCCCTCCTCCTGATGAAGACTCCATGGCAGGGTGCTCAGACCACCATCTACTGCGCTGTCACCGAGGGGCTGGAGAGTCAGAGCGGCTGCTATTTCAGGTAAAACGTCATGTTTTGAGACAGAACGATGCACAGGTGAAACGGATAAAAAAAAAAAAAAGGTTCATGGCAAAAGAAAAACCTTTAGACAGATATATTTCAATTTCTTGTCATGTATACCCCAGCTGAGACTGTGTTTTATCAGATCAGTTCAGTATTTGTGGCACTGAGTAAAGCAAACAGCGTATGTCCTTATCTCTCTGGGCAGTGATTGTCGACTGAAGGAGCCCGCCCCTGAGGGTAAGGATGACTTGGCTGCTATGAGACTGTGGGACATAAGTGCTAAGCTGGTGGGTTACCATGAGGACGACTGAGCCCCCCAGTATCCCACAATACCCTTGTACTGATGCCACTACAGGGCTCCTTACATAAATGTGGAACTGCTCCTGCTCCAGAGTATCAGAGTGGTTTCATGCTGTGCTGTTATTTGTTACACATAGCTTGTCTGTCACTGTCTGTGTCACATCAAAATATTAATAGAAAACAAAAATGACTTCATTGATGATTTTCCAGGAGCATTTTGGTGCAGGAGGTTTAGGCATGAGCAAAGGTTTGTGTAAAACTAGTAACACAGACTGTTACTAAACAAAGTAAGCTATACTGAAAGCACCAGAGATCATTACACATTTTTGAAGAACTAAAAACTTTAAGACTTTAAAAACTCCACCACAAAATCAACCAGTCTCTCAGATACTTGACAGATTGTTTTCTACTCCATTTAGTCTGTCTGTAAATATTTCTTACAAAATTAGTAAACATTTGAAGAACGTTGATTTGTTGCTGTTTTTATTTTATTTTATTTTATTTTATTTTATTATTTTATTTGTTGATCGTTTGAGGGAGACAGTTGACTGCTAAAAATTACTGTGCATAGGATAATTGTTCAACAAATTATTTGACGAGGGAAAAAAGATCAGTGTTTTGATGTGGAAGGACAGAAACACACGCTTAACACGCATCAGCTGACTGCGGTCTAATAATCAAACAATACCAGTTTCCCCATCACTGCCTTTATAGTTTCACGCCTGTCTGGAAATAAAAGCAGTCAGCTGACATTCGTTGTCCTGACGCAAAGCCTTAACTTTAAAAATGCATCTTTAGGAATTAATTTTGCTGCCTCTACCTTCTTGGCTTGGAGTACTTTGTAAATATGTAATCAACTATGATTTTATTTATTAAAATGTTACAGTACTTAAAATGTGACTTAATTGTGTGTAAACTGCATTCCGAGGATGCTGTTCCTTACACCAGTCCATGACCTGAGCAGTTATGTCTGTTTAATCTGAGAGTACATGTTGTAACTGATTTTAAAGCCTAACAGAAAATACATACCTATCAACCAAACTGAAGCTATCACATCATCTATGACGTTAACATACACAATCAATATGGCGTTGCTTTCGTTCCAACTGTGTCCAGAGTCCAGCTTTGCATTGTGGGATAGTTTTCTCAATGGTGCAATTCATAAGCTGATTCCGAATCAGTTCGAGTTGGGCTGTTTGTCATTTGAGGGAACGTACCGTGACAGATCCCAGACCAGTTATTACACCACTGTGAAATATGCTTGACACCGGAAGTTTTCCAAGGTTCCTGAGAAGGGTCTGGTGATTTATTTATTTACTGTGTATCGTCAGCAAAACCATTTTACCGGCAAAATATCCTGAATAACGAACGTATCCCCCTGCAGCGCGATCAGATATCGGGAAGAACTCATATCTGAAAACTTTCCGGGGACAACACTGCCAAAATGAACGTGACACTCGCTGTCAAGCAGTATGTCTCTAAAATGATAGAGAACAGCGGGCCAGGAATGAAGGTTCTCCTTATGGATAAAGAGACGGTAAGTGCAAATATAACATCAGCGTAAAATATTTTGTAAGTAAACGAAGTATATCCTCTGTCTTGGCCGCAGCTAACTGTCTAGCCCCTTATCAAGACCCGCTGTTGCGCTCATCGAGGTTACTGAGCTAAGTTTATGTTTTGTTGACGTGAATATCGGAAGTATTTTAGTAAGTTTCTGCTAAAAACTGGTGTCAGACAATCTCTTAAGAGATCTCAAACCAGTATACAGAGAACTCCAGTATGACTCTGCATTCTAATAAACCAGATGGTACCGCTAGCATCCCTTTTTCATCCAGTTCTTGATTACTATATTCAAGTGTCTTCGATGTGGAGTAGAAGAGTTGAGTAGCATGTCTTGTGGTTTGTTAGGATTGGTCAGGGTAACTTCACGGAGCAGAGGAACAAAACAGCTATATCCTTTCAATGATGGTGTGTAATGAGGGCGTCTGAAATATGCAAGTATGCAAGATTCTCTTGACACCATGCTCACGTGAGGTGCCTCTGTGTTTATCGTTAACAGACCAGCATTGTGAGCATGGTCTACACGCAGTCTGAGATCCTGCAGAAAGAAGTCTACCTGTTTGAGCGGATCGACTCGCAGAACCGAGAAAGCATGAAACATCTGAAGGCTATCTGTTTCCTCCGGCCCACAAAGGTGAGATGGCTTAGAGTTATAATGATCTAATAGTGTGGGTACAGAACTGTAAGGTGCGATCCCAAACCCCTTTCATGTTTCTACGAAAAGCCAGAAAGACTCTCACAATATGTTTATGACTCTCATCTGATTAGCAAATGATATGATCATAACTCTCATCTGTCCATCTGATTGGCTCATTGTATGTTCAGTGCTACCATCTGATTGGCTAGGAATATTGTCAGGATAATTTTACAAATTTAGACAGTCCTCATCTTTCAGGATTTTGCCCCCACTCTTTATCTAATATACCAGCACACCTTGATCAGCTGATCCAAAATCCTGCTTTCACTGTGCCTGTCTTTGAAGAAAGTTACGCTTTTCTTTGATCTGTTGGTTGGGGCTTGTGACCAGATATCTGTAGGACTTGGTATACTTTTAACTCCGCTGTGATTCTCATGATGGTGTCTGCCCGTAGGAGAATGTCGAGAACCTGATCCAAGAGCTTCGCAGACCCAAGTACAGTGTCTATTTTGTCTGTGAGTATTACATTACACTTTGACACACACACACACACACACACACACACACACACACACTCACACAAATCTCACTACTAAGACAAATTTCCTCCATACGTAAGAGTTCATTAGGTACGTATCATCTTATTCAAACGATGTTATATATATGTAGAGCGCTGCTTTCTGTGCCCACAGATTTCAGTAACGTGATCAGTAAGAGTGAGGTGAAGTCTCTGGCTGAGGCCGATGAGCAGGAGGTGGTTGCTGAAGTTCAGGTCAGTTCACTTGTTCCATTCACACACAGACTTCATTAATACCATACTGATGCTCCCACCTCTGTGTAAAGGTCGTTTTATGCCTCCTTTACGGAGTCTTGTGTGCGCTGTTCCATGACATCATGCCTTTTACTTTGGTATATCATGGTATATATACTCGTGGTATATGTCATTGTTTGATTATCGCATCGAGGTAGAGAAGCAAATGACAGACTGGAGAGAATAGTAATTCCTCTTGACCAGTGGAATGTTATGTATTATTGTAAAATCCCCAATAATGCCGTGTTGGTTCATGAATTATATATATATGGTCATGTAGACCATATACAGCTGCAGTTGCCTTGCTGTGCACTGTAAAATACTGTGAGACTAAGTCTAAGGGTTTCTCCTTTGTCACTGCAGGAGTTCTATGGAGACTTCATTGCTGTTAACCCTCATCTTTTTTCCCTTAACCTCCAAGGAGTGGCCAGGGTAAGATCCAAACTTGTTCACACTGAATCCACACATGACGAGTGATGGGAGGTCAAAAATGTTTAAAAGGGTTTCTAGTAATGGGTTCACCCTTTGTACTGTCCTTGATTGTCTTTAAAAGTTACAATTTTGCTCAACTTCAACAGTTTGACTTTAATGTGAGTTCAGTTCTAATAAAAAGATTTAAGTCATCTTAACTTAAGTTTCATCGTTTCTTTGACTTATTCTATGGTCGTTTTTTGGTGTCTAAAATATTGGAATAAGCCTTAGAGACAGTCTGTATAGACTGTGTGTAATATTGTAATATTCACAGCATACACAGAGTTGTATATTTGCTCAAAAAACAGGAGAAAGCTTTAATGCCAGCAGTGACTGTGTGTGTCCATGCGTGTGACTGTGTGTGTCCGTGTGTGTGAGTGTATGTGTCCATGTGTGTGACTGTGTGTGTCTGTGTGTGACTGTATATGTCCACATGTGTGACTGTATGTGTTCATGTGTGTGTGTGGTTTTTTTTGTCTGTGTCCATGTGTGACCGTGTGTGTCCGTATGTGTCCACATGTGTGACTGTATGTGTCCATGTGTGACTGCGTGTGTCCGTATGTGTCCACATGTGTGACTGTATGTGTTCATGTGTGTGTGTGTGTGTGTTTTTTGTCTGTAGGGTCGGAGCTGGGAGCCCAGTCATTTGGCTCGCACCACGCAGGGCTTGACGTCTGTCCTGCTGGCGCTGAAGAAATGCCCGATGATTCGGTACCAGCTCTCCTCTGACATGTCCAAAAGGCTTGCGGAGAGTGTGAAAGTAAGATCCTGAAAATTCTCGCTCCACAGAGACAAAGCCAAGGGCTGTTGTCTGTATGTGGAAAAGTGTCAAACACACCTGTGATTATATTTGATCTTTGTGTGTGTCATGGCCAAGTTATTGGTGATGTTTACATGGTGCTGTCTGACTGGGGAATCAGCACTTGTGTTTGGAAACATTTGCTCCTGGATGGATGTTTTAAGTATCTGACTTAAAATTTAAAATTCGTAGAGTCATGCAGATCTGTGCGTTTAAACTCTGAGCAGTCAGAAGTCCACATTAATAGGAAGATCTTTTGTTATCTCATTGTGTTTTTTTCCCCCGGGTTTTTCCATCTGCTTGTAAACAAACAAAGCTTATATGAAATTAATTTTCATTGGTTTGTCACTTCTTTCCCTATTAGCAAATAATCACTAAAGAGTATGAGCTGTTTGACTTCAGAAAGACAGAGGTACCTCCTCTCCTGCTTATTCTGGACAGAAGTGATGATGCCATTACACCCTTACTCAACCAGGTGAGAGCCAGTGCTAAAGAAAAATGCTGTTTATTCTTTAACTACATCTGTTAGAATGAACACAAAACGTTCCCTTCTGTCAAAATAAAATCAGGAATTATTATCTCACTGTACAAGATTCACTGAAGATTCTTAAGCAATAATTTCTGTTTTTATCCACTAGTGGGCAGAAGAGCTCTATATCGGTATTTAATAGCGCTGGTCTTATCTGATGATATTCTCATACAGTGAGAATGGAGCTTCGGCTGTAGCATACTTTTGAGGATGATACCAGAGTTACTGGTATTGTTAGTGTTCATACCATATCTTCCTTTAAAAGACCGGAGAACGAGGTCTTGTTTGGGTTTAGGGTGCCTGTGGGACGCGTAGTTAATGTTATCATGACCTAGTTGTTGGTAGTGATGCATTTTGACCCTGTTTGCTCTCTTGCTCCCTCTAGTGGACGTATCAGGCCATGGTTCACGAGTTGTTGGGTCTAAATAACAACCGCATTGATCTGTCCAGAGTGCCTGGAATCAGCAAGGACCTGCGTGAGGTGGTGCTGTCCGCAGAGAACGACGAGTTTTATGCAAACGTGGGTAATGCCACTGGCAGACACACTTACGCTTCAGAAGGCTCTCTAATCCAATTAGATACTCCCAATCCTGCACTCAAAGACCTGATTGGTCAGTGAGTTTGTGATATACCAATGATTATTTATTTTTTGCACATGGTGACAATTCTGAAGTGGATCACTGGTTGTTGGAAATCCGACCCTTTGCCCCACACTAATTCTAAACAATTTAAACAGCACATATTAAATTCTAACCATTTACATTCATCAGTCAATTATAAAACCAGTTAAATATATTTGGTCGACAAGCAATTATGTATAAAAAGTTGATTTGTCTGGGAGGGAATTGTGCACCCTTCAGTTTAAAATACATGCAGTCAGTGTGCTCTGCTACCTACACATGCTTTCATACTCTCATGTTACCTCACACACCCTACGCACCCACAAGATATGATGGTAGTGTTCAGTGAATGTAACCTGTGTATTTGCCTGTGTGTCTGTGCTGAACAGAATCTGTACCTTAACTTTGGGGAGATTGGTACCAACATTAAGAACCTGATGGAAGATTTTCAGAAGAAGAAACCTAAGGACCAGCAGAAGCTGGAGTCCATCGCAGACATGAAGGTGAGCGATGGTACCTGCAAGCGGTTCGGCGAGTAAAAGGACACGGCTTAGGAATCCTCTGCCACCTTACTGTTTGGCGGCACAGTTTGATCAGCCAGACAAACGTTGTTTGATATCCTGTGGTTGTCATTTTGGCGCGTGCGTTGTCACGTAGCTGTGTGACATAGCTAACGATGTTTTGGCTCAACCCGCGTCTTTTGAAGAGTTGCTCGCCTTTGCCCGTTGTTAATTTTAACACCCCCCCCCTCCTTTTGAGCATCTCTTCCACGCTTCCCTTTAAATCTGTGTCGTGGTTCGAAGTAGATTTACAGACAAAATAGATACAAATTCGATACCCAGAACAGCTAGTATGGCTCTCTTTCAAATGGAGTCTCTTTAATGAGAGGCCTGTCCTGTGTTCTCTCCTGTGCTGTGGGCAGGCGTTTGTGGATAACTACCCCCAGTTTAAGAAGATGTCGGGCACGGTGTCCAAACACGTGACGGTGGTGGGGGAGCTGTCCAGACTGGTGAGCGAGAGGCATCTCATGGAGGTGTCTGAAGTGGAGCAGGAGCTGGCCTGCCAAAACGACCACTCCAGCGCTCAGCAGGTCAGTCGCCACGGTAACACTGCCCGAGGGTGGGGTTCGGGAGGGTGTTGCGAAAAGACCACGATCCGCATACCAACAAAACAAGCAATGTTTTTTTTTGGGGTTCCAGATGGATAAGACCCAAAATCAAGAGTCTCTAGTTTATTTTTTTTTTTGCTTATATTTACTATATTGTTTATAAGCAAGGTCAGTGTGTTTCTGTCAGTATCCCTGTGGCTGGTCACTGTGTAAATCCTCGTCCAGAAGTCCGTTTAAATTTTTTTAGGGCTTTCTTTCAGAGCCACTTCACAGGGCTTCAGGCTTCTGAACATTACCACTCACATGACAAACATGTGCTTTTCATTCTCTGGAAAAGAAAACAAACTTTGTTTCATCATAACAGAAGAAACAAATATGCCATTTTTCAAGACCTTCTGGCTTCTCTGGCGTTCTCTAAATTCCTGGTCCTGTGAGATGTGACAGATAGTAACGTAATGTGATATGGAGGTTACATGTGTGGGTCAGTATGAGGGATATAGTGATGTGATGTGATATGGAGGGCCAGTATGAGGGATATAGTGATGTGATGTGATATGGAGGGTCAGTATGAGGGATATAGTGAGGGTCAGTATGAGGGATATAGTGAGGGTCAGTATGAGGGATATAGTGAGGGCCAGTATGAGGGATATAGTGATGTGATGTGATATGGAGGGTCAGTATGAGGGATATAGTGATGTGATGTGATATGGAGGGTCAGTATGAGGGATATAGTGAGGGTCAGTATGAGGGGTATAGTGAGGGTCAGTATGAGGGGTATAGTGAGGGTCAGTATGAGGGGTATAGTGATGTGATGTGATATGGAGGGCCAGTATGAGGGATATAGTGATGTGATATGGAGGGTCAGTATGAGGGATATAGTGAGGGTCAGTATGAGGGGTATAGTGAGGGTCAGTATGAGGGATTATAGTGATGTGATGTGATATGGAGGGTCAGTATGAGGGATATAGTGATGTGATATGGAGGGTCAGTATGAGGGATATAGTGATGTGATATGGAGGGTCAGTATGAGGGATATAGTGATGTGATATGGAGGGTCAGTATGAGGGATATAGTGATGTGATATGGAGGGCCAGTATGAGGGATATAGTGAGGGTCAGTATGAGGGATATAGTGAGGGTCAGTATGAGGGGTATAGTGAGGGTCAGTATGAGGGATATAGTGATGTGATGTGATATGGAGGGTCAGTATGAGGGATATAGTGAGGGTCAGTATGAGGGGTATAGTGATGTGATGTGATATGGAGGGCCAGTATGAGGGATATAGTGATGTGATATGGAGGGCCAGTATGAGGGATATAGTGAGGGTCAGTATGAGGGATATAGTGAGGGCCAGTATGAGGGATATAGTGAGGGTCAGTATGAGGGATATAGTGATGTGATGTGATATGGAGGGCCAGTATGAGGGATATAGTGATGTGATGTGATATGGAGGGTCAGTATGAGGGATATAGTGAGGGTCAGTATGAGGGGTATAGTGAGGGTCAGTATGAGGGATATAGTGAGGGCCAGTATGAGGGGTATAGTGATGTGATGTGATATGGAGGGTCAGTATGAGGGGTATAGTGATGTGATGTGGAGGGTCAGTATGAGGGATATAGTGAGGGTCAGTATGAGGGATATAGTGATGTGATGTGATATGGAGGGTCAGTATGAGGGGTACAGTGAGGGTCAGTATGAGGGATATAGTGATGTGATATGGAGGGTCAGTTTAAGGGATACAGTGAGGGTCAGTATGAGCGATATAGTGAGGGTCAGTATGAGGGATATAGTGATGTGATGTGATATGGAGGGCCAGTATGAGGGGTATAGTGAGGGTCAGTATGAGGGATATAGTGATGTGATATGGAGGGTCAGTTTAAGGGATACAGTGAGGGTCAGTATGAGCGATATAGTGAGGGTCAGTATGAGGGATATAGTGATGTGATGTGATATGGAGGGCCAGTATGAGGGGTATAGTGATGTGATGTGATATGGAGGGTCAGTATGAGGGATATAGTGAGGGTCAGTATGAGGGGTATAGTGAGGGTCAGTATGAGGGATATAGTGATGTGATGTGGAGGGTCAGTATGAGGGATATAGTGAGGGTCAGTATGAGGGATATAGTGATGTGATGTGATATGGAGGGTCAGTATGAGGGGTACAGTGAGGGTCAGTATGAGGGATATAGTGATGTGATATGGAGGGTCAGTTTAAGGGATACAGTGAGGGTCAGTATGAGCGATATAGTGATGTGATGTGATATGGAGGGCCAGTATGAGGGGTATAGTGAGGGTCAGTATGAGGGATATAGTGATGTGATGTGATATGGAGGGCCAGTATGAGGGGTATAGTGAGGGTCAGTATGAGGGATAGAGTGAGGGTCAGAATGAGGGATATAGTGATGTGATGTGATATGGAGGGTCAGTATGAGGGATATAGTGATGTGATATGGAGGGTCAGTATGAGGGATATAGTGAGGGTCAGTATGAGGGATATAGTGAGGGCCAGTATGAGGGGTATAGTGATGTGATGTGATATGGAGGGCCAGTATGAGGGCTGTGTCTGACCCTGTGTTTTGCGGCGGGCAGAATGTGCGGAGGCTGCTGCAGAACGGGAGGGTGACGGAGATGGACGCCGTCAGGCTGGTGATGCTGTACGCGTTACGCTACGAGAGACACAGCAGCAGTGTTTTACCCAGCCTTATAGAGGAGCTCAACCGCAAAGGCGTGTCTGAAAAATACCGCAGGGTGAGTTCCCCCTCACTCCACCCCCCCCCCCCCCCCCCCCCCTCCAAAACCTAACACAAACTCACAAACACTGCAGGATGACCCCCCCTAAAACCTGACACAAACTCACAAACACTGCAGGATGACCCCCCCCCCCCAAAACCTGACACAAACTCACAAACACTGCAGGGTGACCCCCCCCCAAAACCTGACACAAACTTACAATCACTGCAGGGTGACCCCCCCCAAAACCTGACACAAACTCACAAACACTGCAGGATGACCCCCCCCAAAACCTAACACAAACTCACAAACACTGCAGGATGACCCCCCCCCAAAACCTGACACAAACTCACAAACACTGCAGGATGACCCCCCCCCAAAACCTGACACAAACTCACAAACACTGCAGGATGACCCCCCCAAAAACCTGACACAAACTCACAAACACTGCAGGATGACCCCCCCCAAAACCTGACGCAAACTCACAAACACTGCAGGATGACCCCCCCCAAAACCTGACACACTCACAAACACTGCAGGATGACCCCCCCAAAAACCTGACACAAACTCACAAACACTGCAGGGTGACCCCCCCCCCCCCAAAACCTGACACAAACTCACAAACACTGCAGGATGACCCCCCCAAAAACCTGACACAAACTCACAAACACTGCAGGATGACCCCCCCCAAAACCTGACGCAAACTCACAAACACTGCAGGATGACCCCCCCCAAAACCTGACACACTCACAAACACTGTATGTATCCACAGAACTGATATTTTAACCACAGCATGAGTCTAACGCTGATACATTTCGGACTTGTGGTTCTGTGGTTTGGCTGATGCCCTGTAATATGAGTCCGTTCTCTAATGCATGCCCCCCCCCCCCTGTTGCTTCAGATGGTCCAGGCTGTGGTAGAGTACGGAGGAAAACGGGTCAGAGGAAGTGACCTCATCACTCCCACAGATGCTGTAGCCATCACCAAACAGTTTTTCAAAGGGCTAAAGGTATACTGTCTCCTAATGACTATAGATTAACGAATATATTCACTAATTACTACTATTCGGTGGGTGACTTATTTATTCAAATAATTTTCACTGTGTGTGTGTGTGTGTGTGGGCGTGTGCGTGTGTGTGTGTGTATGTGTGTTTTGTGCGTGTGTGTTTGTGTGTGTACTCTGTGTGCGTGCATGCATGCATGCATGCGTGTGTGTGTGTGTATTCTGTGTGCATGGGTGTGTATGTGTGTGTGTGTGTGTGTTTATGCGTGTGTACACTGTGTGTGTGTACTCTGTGTGTGTGCATGCATGTGTGTGTGTTTGTGTGTGTGTGTGTGTGTTTGTGTGTGTGTGTGTGTGTGTGTGTGTGTGTGTACACTGTGTGTGTGTACTCTGTGTGCGTGCATGCATGTGTGTGTGTGTTTAGGGAGTTGAGAATGTATACACCCAGCATCAGCCACTACTACATGAAACCCTGGACCAGCTGATCAAGGGCAGACTGAAGGACAGTCAGTTCCCTTACCTGGGGCCGAGTGCTCTCCGAGACAGGTGACCACAATCAATACACACACACACACACACTCACACTCTCTCGCACACACACACGCGCGCGCGCACGCACACACACACACACACACACACACACACACACACACACCATTCATGAACTCTGACAGAGGCTCCTCCATATTACACACGGACGCTACTGAGGAACGTTGGCCATCACTGAGGTCATTCATCAGAGTTCCAGTATAAGAACAAAAAAGAAAACAACACACTAACACATACCCTGTAAGTGGATGTGCATACAGTGTATGTGCACATATATATATATGTGTGTGTGTGTATATATATATATGTATGAAATACTGTCTTTTCTGTTTCTGTCTGTGCGGACCACTCGCTGATGTCATCTAGACCACAGGACATCATCGTCTTCATAATTGGGGGGGCGACCTATGAGGAGGCGCTTACCGTTTACAATCTGAACCGCACCATGCCGGGGGTCCGGATCGTCCTGGGAGGCACCACCATCCACAACACCAAAAGGTCAGCATCACTTTTATACCGCCCCCCTCTCCTCGTCTCATGGGTTCAGTAGCGTCCATACGTCTCTGTAATATACTATTTGCCTTGAGGCCGTGAGACCCTGGGTTTTGTCACAGATGGACTTGAATGAGCTTATGTAAAAAGCTGTGTTTGATGTGCTTGCGTGACCCCATTGAAGATGGTCTTGTCTTTGTGAAGTCGTTCCAGAAGCTGTTGTCTAAAAAGAGGAGCTTACTGGACATTGTGAAAGAGAGAGAAAGTCTCTCTCTCTTCTCCCTCATTCTCTCTCTCTCTCTCTCTCTCTCTCTCTCTCTTTCTTGGTCTCCATCTCTGTTCTGCTCTGAATGGAACATTTGTTTGATTACATAAGAGGGAAAACCCAGTGTGCCCTCTGCCTTGTTTCACAGCCTTTCTCATGGGCCATTGTGATGCAGACAGAGGTTTCTGAGTCTGAGTTAGATGAACTAGGTGCCAAATCAGTTGCCCAACTCAAATTGACTATCAATAGACATTTCTTCCCATTACATAAGTGATCTCTTTGTTCGATGCCAGCTTCCTGTTATGAAGGATGTTGGCTTCATTTACGTTGTTTACCTGTACTCATTACAGAGGAGTCAACACAGTAAACACTCACAAAAACAAAACAAAACAAAAGAACAACAAAGAAAAAACAATCTTCAAGAGTTTTTAAAGGCACTTTTCAGGAGCAAGTTCCAGACTTGTATGGGAACATGTTGGGTATTTTTTTTTTCTGTTCTGCACAGTTTGAATGCACCTCCAAGTCGCTCTGGATAGGCATCTGCTAGATGAATGAAATTTTAATTGTAAATTTCTGTCACTGTGTCTTTATAAACAAGTATAACAGTTCAAAGATGCTATACACTTAATATTTAACATTTAGACGCAGCATCCAGATGAAAAGGTATCATTGTGTTTTTGCTCGCCGATATTGGCTTCAGTCTTTTAATGTGTTTTGAGCCGACTGTGGCTGTTACCTGCTGTGGGTAAGAGGAGGAAAGAGCTAGCGGAGACTTCCTCTCCAGAGATGTGCTAATCCAATCTGAACACAGCAATTTAATGCCTTCATCATCTTTTTTTTTCTCTCTCTCTTTTTTTTTTTTTATCCTTTTAGCCCTCGACGTATTCCGACTATCCACCAGTGAGGAGAATGTAAATGCTCCAGTCACTGTGCCCCTGGGTTTTGTCCTTGGCGTCGTTATTATTTTATTATTTCAAATCGGGATAAAACCCAACAGAGATCCATAAACACGTTCGGGGTGTGTTTATTGTTGTCAGTCAACATTCTGGCTGGAGGGTGGCATGAGCGAAATTCATTTTTGTCTCAAATAAAACAGTTTTTTGGCTGCGAGGTTTAAGGTTGAGGAGAATATCGTTTCATCATTTAGGCACAACGGTAGTGTTAAAAAAAAATGTGACCTCAGTGAATTTTAGGATCTGCTTATTAAAATCATATTTAAAATCTAAGAGGAACGTTACATATCCTGGAAATTATTAGTCAGTCACAAGCGCAAGCCCCACTTGTTGTTTTAAATGTCTAAAAAGCTCGAAGCAGGCCTTCATGAAGAAGGTATTTTAGTACTGTAACCGGAGGTCAAACAGAACCTGTTTTTTTTCCTTGTACAGTGTACTACTGCAAAATGAATCCTTTGTCCCTAGAATGCACCTAGAAACATTATATATAGACAGAGGTTAATGTATAGCTGCAGTATTACTGTGGATGTTTGATGCAGTTTACTGACAATGCATTGAACCCACTCAACTTCTTTATGTTCGCATAATAATTGCGCATAATAATCTCCCTCTGTCTGTTACAGCTTCTTAGAGGAAGTGACGTTAGCCGTTGGAGCGGGTCACGGTGGCAGCCGGACTCAAGCAGCAGGCCGACAACCAAGCCGACACTGAACGTGAAAACTGTTATGAACACACACACACACACACACACACTCACACACACTGACACACACACACACACACACACACACACTCACACACACTGACACACACACACACACACACACACACTGACACACACACACACACACACACACACACACATACACACACTCACACACACTCACTCACACACACACACACACACTCACACACACACACACACACACACACACACACACACACTCACACACACACACACTCTCACACACACACACACACACACACACACACTCTTACTTTCAGAGCTGAGCTTGAACTCTATGATACATGGCTTGCCTCCTTCCTCACTACAAACAAACATTCCTTTTCACAACCAATCAATGATTAGAGTTGTTATGGTGTCATCAGTGGTTGAGGGTCCACTCTGTATGGTTTGTGACTTGCCAGATTATTCTGACAATGCAAAACTGAGACAGATCTTCAGCGTTGACATATGAAGTGTATGTTACATGAATTGTTGACATTGTTTGAGATTTTAGTTTTCAAAGAAGAAAAAAAAATCCAAAGCCAGTGGCAGATTTTTGTTTTTTATTTATTGCCTGTGATGTCATATTGTTCATTTTATGGTCATGCAAACCATATAAATACGTGTAACAAAATGTAATTACGAAACACTGAACATGTGACCTTACAGAGGCGTTATAATGCTATAAAACCTGTAACTTCCCCATAACAGTATGCAGAAGTTCCAGAGTGTACAACATTAGGGTCATGGAACACAAGTATTAATACACAGCTGAACATGTGTTGCTTTCTGCTGTATGGCCCTCAATGCTTTGTATTCCAATTTTAAAGGCAGTGCCCAGTAGGAAATACATTTTTTGTGTGTTTCTTTGTTTGTATCTGTGTTTTGTTTTTTGAGTTTGTTTGTTTGTTTAGGTTTTTCTTTGTCATCATTGTCTTTGTGAAGTGTCAGATAATGATGCTGGTAAAAATATTTTGATGCTGTGGTGACTGTGAATATTGTATGAGAACAATAAATGACATAGCGCTAATCAAATTAAGCATTAATCTCAGAAAAGGGTCATACCAGTACTTACTGCATTTGTCTTGTCCTTGGATACTCCCAGTCAAAGTCAAATTCTTTGATGAAAGCTATTACCACCAAAAAAAAAAAGAAAAAGAAAACCAATAGGCACTGTTTTATCACATTTCTTATCTTATTTCCCATCTGATCTCTGTGGAATACTCCTCATTGTACACAGAAATGAGAAGAAAGTAGAACCAGTTAAAGGAAGTAGAGCAGGACTTGCATCAGTCGGTGCTTTGTTCCTTATTTAACTATGATAAGCCGTTTTGGTCCTTTTGGAAAATCTGATTTGCTGTTGCGAAGCAAGTATGAATTATTTGTGGTACAATCAAATATTTCTATTCATATTTAATCTGTAATGAAACAGATGTGTTCACTGAGGAATAATGTGAACTGTTTTGCTTCTACAAATAAGCAGCTGAATTGGTGTGGATGCTGTGTGTGTGTGTGTGTGTGTGTGTGTTTGTGTGTGTGTGTGTGTGTGTGTGTGTGGTGTTCAGAGATAAAGTCCAGGTTTAAGCTTTACCATCATCGTCGTCATCATCATCACCATTCTAGTTTTACTTGACCTCTAACCCTGGGAGACACACCCAAAGCTGCCTGTGTCATTTATTCCCAATAAAAGCTCCCTGTTTCCCTTCCCCCCCTGAATCACATCCCCTAATCCTTGTCCTCAATGACAATATCACCTAACCTGAAAGCCATGTGTCATACCACTCCCTGAAACCACATCATGTCTGCTGATTTGTCGGATCAAAAATACTGTTGTCCTGTGTAACTTCAACTCAGGCTCGGTCCAGCCTGTCCAGTCCAATGATGACGCTAATTTGCTGGAATTGTACACAACGACAAGCGGGAAATGGACCTCAAATGGGGAGATTTAAATCTTTTTGTTTTTCTTTTAGACGATCTCTAAAGCTATTTTTGTTTTTTCTTTTAGACGATCTCTAAAGCTGCTCAGAGTTTCTTAGATTTCTTGAACTCTACTTGAACCCAATAGCTAAGCATTTTGTTGTGGAACAGCTGAATCACTTCGGTGCACATCTTACGGACTGAAGATACATGTGACATTGCCTGTCTTGTCTAGTAAGAGTTTATTTTCCTAAAGCACACAAACTGCTCTTCAGCAGACTGAAAAACAACAAAAGACAGCAACCACAGAGAGGATGTGTAAATGTGTTTGTCCTACTACAGATTAAATTTGACCATGTTTTAAATTCCCCCCCCCCCCCCCCCCCCCCCCATAACATATAAATTAGAGCCTACGCGAGTGAGCGAGTGAATGGTCGAGTGTTGTTATAGCCTATATCGGTAACTGGGTTGGGGACAAAGCCGTGTAAAGCCGTGATTTTTCAAATGGGGAAATTACCTGTGACAGTCTCCAAATTATATAGTGACCTATTTCAGCAGATGACGATCTTGAGAATTTTTTCAGTGTACAGATGTACAGGGAACTCACAGACACATTTGGGGAACAAACCTTTTGTCAATAAGACCCAGAATTGGAGATCTCTCCCGTCTCCGTGACATCACAGTGACAGCGGCACCTATTCAATAGATGGAGCAGTCGAGCTCTATAAAGACGAATACCCGGCGAATTTGCTTCAGTCAGTGGAACATAACGCATCCCTGAGGGACGAACCAAAGTCCGTGGAGTGACTATGCCCGCGTTTTGCAAACCGCCGTTATAGACACAGGCAAGTCAGCTCCGCGCGCGCGCTGCGCTTGTCAGCGAACACATAAAACGCAACCAGCGTAACGGACGCGAACAATAACGCATCCCACAACAAAGAAGAGGTTGAAAGCAGTTTTACCACACAGCACTTCATTGCTCTTGAAGAATATAAGGAAGAATAAATCATAAAGTGGATTACGTTCAACATGAAGAAAAGCCATTTGGTCAAACGGGTGAGATATTCTAGCAGTGCCATTCACTGTTAGGCTAATTTGGGAAATTTTGGGTTTCCGTGTTAATCAGGTGTATTGTCTTTGAACTCTCCGCACAGTACATTCCACAGCCTGTTTAACTCGTATTCTGACAAAGTATATTGGTTCAGTTCGTCATCATGTATTTTCAGTCAGTTTCAGTTGTTCCCATCTCGTTGAAGTTAGTCGTCTAAATCAGATAGTCGTCTACCTCTCTAAATCTACATAGTTTTACCAATCACTGCTTCCGTCATTATAGTCACTCGAGGTTTCAAGCTGAGTGTTTTTGCAGAAATGGGTCTTTATGTAGACCTGAATGTTTAATTAGCCACACCCTTATACTGACCGTTAATTACATATTGGTTTGTTCAATTAATTGTGTGTCGCCACTACAAAATAACAGCGCGTTCCAGTTGTGAAATTTCGTTGTTTTGGAGTAGCCTACTGTGCCCCTTTAATTCACCTATTATGTAACAGTCTCAATCTCTGACTACACAGGGTCTTCAAGACGCCAACCAGCTGTCATCGCAGCCAGACAAAGTGGGCTGGATTCGCAAGTTTTGTGGCAAAGGAATATTCAGGGAAATATGGAGAAACCGTTTTGTAATGCTGAAAGGGGACCATCTCTACATTTTCGAGAAGGAGGTGAGTTTTCGTAAATTCAAACATTCAGGGCGTTTGTGGTGAGTCGTCGATTTCATTACTGAGAGATGACTTGTAACAGTTTGAACGCCCTCACCGACTTTCTCGTTTCACAGCCAGTGATGAGAGTTGTGTCATCATTAAAATCTACGACATGGACACATTGATGCTGTCATCTGGTATGAGCGTAAAGAAGTCCACATGTTGATGACGCGTCATCATTCAACAGCACCACATTCAGGTTGTTGTGTATTGCGTGTCTAGTTCAGATAAAACCTACTGATAGTTCAAGAATAGACTATTATTTAGAGATACTCCGATCCTAGTGTACGGTCATGTTGTCAGATAACGTCATCTAATTCTCAAACGCGTCAGAGGAGCCTCAGGCGCACAGTTCACAGAGCTTCCTTTAGTTCAGTAGAGAGGGCAGGAAGTGACTTTAGGCAAACAAAAACAAATTGTATGGCTTTATTCAATTACGTTTCCTTTTCACCTAATTAGAAAATGATGTAAGAAGTCATGTTAATTTCGAGGGGATTGACTAAAATATATTTACTATTTAGAGGGTCTAGTCATGCTTACAGCCTACTGTATCGTAATTAAAACTTTGGCATGGAGATATTTATGGCATTTTGGCAAATTTTGGCCCTTCAGGTGATGTTGTGCGTCTGTCCATCTATTTGATTGTACATAATAATGAAAGCTAGAGTGTGAAGAACTCAACTCTTAACTTAATTCACAACAATGAGTTTCAAATTCACTTGATGGAATTTATGTGTGACATGAACATATTATAGTTTACCCTGAAATAGCATGTTTAACTGAGCAATACAATTCATACAACATGTCTCTTGCTCAGATTCACTTCAATGTTTTTGAATAAGACATGGATGTTTTTTTTAAAGATGCTGTAAATTTCTGGTCTGGCACATTTGTATAGTTAAATCCATTGTTTGAGTGAAACAAGAACAAGATTTACGTGATACTCGAACAAAATTCCTTTGTTTTCCGTGTGAAGATTTGCAAAAAGAAATGTATACCCCTGTGTACATCTTAGCCAGTTTACACTTGCTATGTCTGCTACAGTTATTCAGTCACTCATTCGTCACTGTACATTTACTCTTAGGCTTATGTCATTTAGAATACCACTGTCACCGAATCAAAGACTCTAGAACTTTTTACACTGTTGAGAAGTGGCTCTACCAAGAGAGCACTCTACAAACATAATAACTGGAGCTAGGACCCCTACTCTATGGTTCATCCAAAAATGACTGGTCTGCCCTCTCACAGAGTCATCTCCCTCTGTGATCTGCCACTCACTCGCTCAGCTGCAGCTTGTCGGTTGAGCAACAATCTCCATTACACAGATTTAACACAGTTCAAAGACACAGGTGTACCTATGCGTGTGTCTCAAACTCCCCAAGGCTCCAAAGGTTCAAAGCTAGTCCCATAACTGCCCCTCTGGTCTTCATTCTAACACAGTGAGTAAGTCTTAATGTTACAACAAACTACACCAGGCTCAGCTGTGGAATATTGAGCCTCTGTACAAAACTGAAGCTTGTATTGGGTATTCATTCTCCTGTAGTGATTTTTTTGCTCAGCTCTAGACGTAACACTGTACTTAGACAGTACACTAAATGACTAGCTCATCTATGACTCTGAGCCTGTAATTCATATGATCAGTGTACTCAGAAGACAATGGTTCTCGTCTGCCCAGAGAAATCAGCCAGCACCTGTGTGGATGATTACATTCTGTGTCATGAAAGTAATTTTGTTGTTGTTGTTGTTGTTCTCCTTCACTGAAAATCTACTTCATATTCCAATCACAGCTGTGTTATTTCATTTGCTGCCTAATTTTCAACACATTTTCATTCTCCCTGGTCTGTTCCCTTTCCCTTTATTAAGCATATTCAGCATACTGTTTACAGAGAAAGACTGGTTTTAAAACTGACTGAGTCTCCTTGGTTTCCTGTGGTATATGCTGGTTTTTATCAGGCTATCTTCTTATAGTAGGGATTGCTACACAATCTAAAACCCTAATAATCTGGAGTAAATGAGTAGGCATGGGGTAACAGTACAAAATGATAAGGTTTCACAAATCTGTCAAGTCAATTTGAGAGGAAGCAAACAGAGGCTGAGCTTTAGGATATTAAACTGTGCATGTAGCCATAGAGAACAAAACCGCTTTGAGAGACTGAACAAAGCTTGGCTGTAATGCAGGGGAACTATTTGAGCATTAGACAAATGACAGAGCATCAAATCTGATGATTTGCAACAACAAAATGAAACAAAACAAAAAAAACAAAAACAAAGCCAAACAACAAACAAACAAACAAAAAAGGGGGTGCCCATGATTTGGGATGGAGACTAAAAGTGTATGCACGGTCTTGTATGCATTCTTCAGATTTTTTCAGCAGCTTTGCTTAGTTTCACCATGTTTACATGACTCTGTCTTATGTAACATGAGTCATATGACTCCATGGCAATGACTGACATTCCATTCCATTTTTACAGCTCATTAGTGTATAGTTTTTTTTGTTGTTGTTTGTTTCACTTAGGTCTACTTGTGCTTTTAAGGCAGAAAAACTGAATGCAGCCTCTGATGAAGCAGGATATTTGATTAAATCTGAAATTCTTTCAATGATGGCTAGAAACTCAAAAAAAAACCATTGTCCAAAATTCACTGAAACTGCTATACTTTTAGTCCATCTGTAGAAAAGCCCACTGGCTTTGGTTTCACCTTTTTGAGCTTGGTGTTTTTAAGAAACCCAGATAGTGCCCGCAAAGGTGCCTTAACTCCCTAATATTCATTTTGAATTCATCTTGAATGGATCCCTCTCATATCTCTTGTCTGGAAAGCCCAAATGCTGCCTTGCTGCTACCATGGTAATGACATTTCCGTGGAACTGAACACAGCCCCAAACATAATCATGAATCTTTGATATCCTCCCCGTTGCTTTAAGGAGATGCCGCGCTCACGCACACCTAAAGTTACTTTATCATGCCCGAGACTGTTTCGGCGTGTTTCATCATCCTTGGAGACGCTGGCTATAGGCTTGGCTTGTGGTATGCACTGCATGAAAAATGATTTGTGTTTGCTTTTCTTTTTCTTTATGACATCTGTGCATTGTAAAAGCACAAATCTGCTGTGTGTTCTGTATTGTCTGACTATATGATATAAACCGTATTCCTGCCAAGGTGATGTCAGAAGACATAACTTTCTGACACAATATTTTTCGCACAACAAGAACAACAACAACAACAACAACAACAACGACCACAACAAAAAAGGCCGTAGTAAGACAACCCCCTCATGCAACTTTGATTAAAGGACTCTCTGTTCTCTCTTCATGGTGCGTTCTATGAGGTTTATACGGAGAGGCAGTTTAGTATCTACAGATATCCTTGCGAGAGCTTTCTGCTCAAGCGTTCGGTATATGTCCTCGTGTGAATAATTAATGCACTGGTGCTCTCTGTATGTGGGGTGATGGCTATGGATTGTGCCGCACTGCATGTGAGAGTGGATCACATGTAGGACCCTCTTATTCATGCTGAGATGTGCAGTGGTGTTGCTTCATGTCTTGTGTCTATCGGTATCATTCTACAGTACACATGTCTCATGCCAAGCGTTCAAAATGGGATAAAGAGATTGTGACATGTTTTCACAATCACTGATTTCATGGCAGTTAGATGGATAAAAAAGGCTTTTTTGTCATACTTGAATACATTCATTGATTTTTTAAAAACTAAGAGCGCCAAAGATGATACTTTCGTGTTTTTGTCTCCAAGCACAAGAATGTATATATATCATAACCCCTCTAGCGACGTGGCAACAATTAATGGGACTTTGGGTCTTCAGAGCAACGCTCTCAGCAAAGTTATAAGGTTTGTGCACAGTGCTCTTGTCTATGATTGGCTGACTTGGGTTTACAATCAAATTAGTCAGCCTGATTGGGAACTGATATAATGATGTTTACACTGATGTTCAAGCACTGTTTTGATATTGCATAGACTGGATTTGAGTCAGGGAGAGGAACTCTGTTCACAATGAGAGGCGAGAGTCATTGTTCTTTTACAGTAGGTTTACAGAATGTATGCAGCGTAACAGCATGAATGGGGCACACGCACCACAAGGGTTCTGCCGAGGTGGATGTAACCTACTGATGAATCAGAACTCTATGATGGAAGCAGCTTAGTGCTTTGACTGATGTCACCGAGCCACATGATTGGTGCATCCCTGCATCCACAGCATCTTTGGATCATCGGTTTCCACAAGGTCGACATTTATTTTAACAAGGCGAAAAGCATAGCGTGCGCTCATTACATTAACGACGGAGGTATCTATTTTAAGAAAGTCGGTCGTCCTGATCCTGAAAATCACCGCAGCTGTGCAGATTTGAATGGAACAACTAATCCTGTTTTTTTTTTCTCTCTCTCTCTCTCTCTCTCTCTCTCTCTCTCTTTAATACCAACCTAGTTTATATAAAAATAAAGCATCTGGTCATGTAATTGTAGGGTACTTCCTTCATGCCGACTTTATTCCAGAGTAGGATTTGATACAAGACTATATGGCTTTTCTTTTCCTTACTGTATCCTCGACGGCCCTCACATACGTTCTCCGCGTATACACTGTCATGTTGATCGCTTTATTCTCTCCATACCTTTATCTAAACTCAGAGGTGTTTCTCAGAATTGCCGTCTGTCTGATTTCTTTGTTTTTGCTCACAGTTCCTCTGGTCGTTTCCAGAACATTCCAGATTCCATTAGTCAAAGACAGGGTCTTCTTAGAGAAAAAAAAGTTATCCATAATCCCTTGATGAAAACATCCCAGATAGCTTTCAGATCTTTTTTTTTTTTTTTTTTTTGGTGGTGCTTTGATTTTTCTCACAGCCTTAAAGTCACATTCAGTGAGCATCAAGAGCAGAGTGGTTTAGGATGCTGCTGTTGTGTTCTCACACAGGTTCTCCATTCCCTGTATTCTTTTCTCTGCAAAACTGCTGGTTTTGTGTGTTATTTTTGGAGGTGGTTAATCCTCAAATCAGGATGGCCCCCTGCCTGGAATGGGCTGTACAGCAGTAGGAGAGTGAAATATTGATGTGATGGAGGAAAGCCAGGCGTGTTCCTCCAGGGGTCTTTTGCCCCATATTAGCGTAGTGAGTGCCTCTCCATGCTGTGCACTCACACATTTTAAATACGTCACCCCAGGAGGACAGTTAACTAGCAGGAATGAGTTTATTCACAACACACTGTTGGATTTACTGTATGTACTTGTGTTCAGTTAATTCTCACTTCCACTTTACCAGTTCTGCTATTAGCGTAAATGTATATTTCGGGGAGCATGAAACATTGATCTCTTATGTAAGCCGTGCTGTTCAGTCAGCTTCTTATGTCTGATGATAATTACACCATGCGATGCATTTTAATATTGGAGCTCTGAATATATTTGCTATTGAAACTTGTGGTTAGTGGTATATGGTTTAATATTTTACACACTTCATCACTTTGATCTTTTGACTTGCTCTGACTCACTGTTCTTGCTGTGGATTCCTCTGTTGCCGTGTTCCGTTGCCATGGAAAATGCCTAGCAACAACGCAGAACTGTGGCCCAATATGTCCACCAGTACCTTTCCTTTCGTGTCTCTGTTACATCACTCTTAAGCAGACTGGTACGAACAGAAAGCTCCTGGAACTGAATATTATCAGCTTACTCTACCCCCATGCCTCTGAATGAACCCATTTGACCTTCGCTGTTGCCCTCTGGGAAATGTAGGCATTCTGCAGGGGCTTTTTTCTTAACCCATCCCTCAGGCTTGATGAAATCCTCATTTTCTGGATACAGTGGTTGTTAATGAGAATTGACTTGTCTTTAAATGAGGTGTTTTCACAGATGGGTCACTGGATTGGGTTTTCACTGATTGGTTATAGAAGGCAGGGAAGAACCCAGAGAGAAGAGCTGTCTTAAGCAGCTGGCACAATTATTATTATACATAGCTGGATAGAAAAGTACCTCTGCATGCTGTCGTTTTATCACAGACAAGTAAAAAACAACTTTACAAATAATAAAGGTTAAAAAAATGTATTAGTATGTATTAGGTTAATAAAACCCTTGGATAATTATCACAATTTAAATATCACACAAATGTATTAAGATAACACACGATTATGATTAAATTTACACTGATTGAGTTTATTTGTTTAACTGAAAGCCCCCTCCATGTTTCCACTGTGTTTCTCTGTGTTTCTGAGGTTAGTGCTAAAAGAACACAGTAATTACTCTTGTCCCTTGGGCTAAAGTCAATATGTCCCACAGTGACCCGCACTCTGCAGCGCAGTCTGTACATATGTGAGGGCCACAGATGACTGTCAGTTGACTCACACATGAGAAATAAACCGTGTCTCTTCATTACTTTTATTATTATTATTTCTGTAGCAGCTGCAGCAGCAGTGACGGCATGGTCCAGTTTACTAAGCGGATAATGATGATGCCTCTTGTTTTTTTTCTTCCTCTTCTTCTTCTTCTTTCTTCTCGTTGCCGCAGATGAAGGGCGACGGGAAGACGCACGAGGTGTTTGATCTGGCGGAGTACGAGCGCTCTGAGGAGCTGCGCAAGGCGAAGAGCCATAGCAAGAGGAACCACAGCAAGTTCACCCTACTGCGCTGCCGCCAACCCGGCAACCGGGTACGTCCCGCGGGGGCTGAGACGATGAAGAGTGTTTAGGAGAGAATAGGGATTAGAGTCCTAGATTAAACGTCCTAGTCCGAAATTCGACAAAATCCACCACCTCTGCCATTGTCGGGATTATTCCCTACCGTCAACCTAGTTAACCAAGTGAGACAGCAGTGGAACCCAACAAAAAAAACTAGGTTGAATTTATGTATACGCAAGAGATATTTAACACGGCTCAGTCAATAATGAGCGTGCGCATGCCACTCACAACACAAGGATAGAATTCCTCTGAAAAGCCTGCCCCCTCTTTCAAAGCTTTTAACGATAATCCTCATTAGAGGGAGTTTTTTTTTTCTTTTTTTCTTGACACTGCTGCCTAAAGCTTACCCACGGGGTCCGAGCCTTCTTTTCTGACTATACCACAGATGAACTGTAGAGGTAAAACCGAATTTAATCAAAGTAGTTTCAGCGCCGTTTTATGTTCGTAACAGAACACAGGACATGATCTGTATCGCTGAGAGCTTTCGTATGGTACCATACCAGGATTTAAATTTTGTGTCCATTGTTTCATTGGGCTCTATCCAAGATTTATGTAATGGCATACATAGCTACATTTCCACAGGACCAGTCGGACCTCTTAAGAGAGAGTGAAGCAACATTTTTCAGTAGATTTTGAAGGAAAAATGTGTGAGAATTGTAAAATTCAGTGTTCACTCTGCTCGCCTATACATTAGACGTGTCTTTACACTAATATGGAGTGGCAGAATTCACAGGGCGGCTTGTGGGACTTGTGATATGAGCAATGCCAAAGCAGAGATGGTGCCAGAAAACTCACTCTCTCTCTCTCTCTCTCTCTCTCTCTCTCTCTCTCTCGCTGGCTTGTGCTCAGTCACTGTGCCAGATGGCAGTCCTCATTACAGGTCTACAAACAAAAGCCACCCATAAAGAAAACTGTCATGTCAGTATTAGCATTTTATTAGCTAATAATCATTGAGTTGTCACTCAGAGCTTGTGGGGTGGAAAGTTGGTCAGACTCTATAAGACCCAGTGAAACTGCTTTAGCTTTGCAGGGGTAATCCAGAGAACATCGAATTTAAAATATACCCCTGTTGTATTTCTCTCAGAGCCCCAATCTTGTGTTTCTGGCTGTGAGTCCAGAAGAGAAAGAGTCTTGGATCAATGTTCTAAACACTGCCATCACCAGAGCCAAGAACCGCATTCTAGATGAGGTGGGTCAGTTTTTACCCCTACACAGTCTACCAAACGCCTCTGGTGCTCTCTTTCTCCCCCTCTGTCTCTCTCTTTCTCTCTCTCTCTCTCTCTCATGCATTTACATACACACACTGAATGTTTTTCACAATCTCCATCTCTCCTTCCATCTGTCTGTCTCCCCCTGTTCCTGTCCCTCACAGTTTTTGTCTCCCCTTTTTTTGTGCCATTGGATAAAAGGCTTTGTCTGCATAATCCTTTTAACTCGAATTTCAAGCACTCACATTAACTAATGCTATAGAAACCATTACCTTAGGCATAGCGGTAGACGTCCTCCTGAAAGACATTTTCTTACTAAACACCCTTCAGCCCGCATTAAGCCTGACTGTCGTAACATTAATATAAGTAATGAGGTCAGTCTGAGGCCAGCTGGTGGGTTACTGGTATATGTCAATGTAAATCTACATCACCAAATCACCTCTGCTGATGAAGCACCCCATAAATCATAAATGTACCCAGCACTGGCCTTTACCAGAGGTTTTGTGTGCTCAAAAGAATTTGAAACTTACACTTGTGTGAAGAGGTGATAACCCGTCTCACTCCGATGCGGTGTGAATGTGATGTGATACCCAGCTGCGTGTCAGGGGATGTTATCCATCCATTTATAAAGCGAATGTGTAAAGAGTGAAGATGCAACAGAGGTGTGAAGCACAGCATATGAGAACTCTCACTAGAACCCTCTGATTTTTAGCAATGGTTCCTCAAACTGCTCATATTATTGAAAAGAGAGTAATCGTTTTTACGCCAACACGGCACACACACACGACGCACTCATTAAACCATGTACAGAATCTGACAATTTGAGGTAGGTGATGGAAAAAGACCCCTATATCTCTCCTTCAGAGAGGAATAAGTACTGACTCTCTCTCTCTCTCTACTTCATCTCTCTTCCAGAGTTGTGTTTTTCATTTTTTTCACTCTTTTCGCGCCTTGCAGGTTACGATCGAAGAGGAGAGTCTTCTGGCACACCCCACCCGTGACCGTGCCAAGATTCCTCTTGGGCGCCGTCTGCCCACACGCGGGCATCTCATGGCTGTGGTGGGTGGTATTTTATGTAATTTTTCAGCGAGAACTTAGACAAAGGCCAGTTCATATAAATCTGTCCACACTATTGAAAATAATGCTCATTGGTTTTAGAGTTTCAGTGATTTAGAGCAGTGAAAATGAAGCTCATAAATATCTGTGTAAAAAAAAAAAAAGTGCTATAGCGCTTTAGAAGTGTCTTTGGGTTTATAAAAGAAAAAATCTGAATATAATTCTGTAAAACTCAGATGAAACTATTTATTTCTGTGAAACTTATACCAAACGCACTGTAAGACTTTGTGTCAGTGATGACCATCCTTGTTTCATAACAGGCATCCACTTCCTCTGACGGTATGCTGACCCTTGACCTTGTCAATGAGGAGGATGAGCACGGCTTTAGGGTCGACCCAAAGAGAGTTGCCTCAGGTCGGCAGCGCTCGGGGACCGACGTCTCCGGGCTCAGAGCTGCTCCGACTGAGGCCAAGTTAAAGTCGGGCAGCCTGCCTCGTGGGAGTGAGCTATCCTGGAACAAAGAGAGCCAAAACCATTCTCCGAAGGAGGTGAAAAAGCCCATGGCCCAGGGGCGGAGTCGCTGCGCCTCGATGGACGATGCCCTTTCTCGCGGCGAACGGAGACCGAACAGGAGGGATGCCAACGGTCGCCAGGCAACCGTGGGCCATAGTCCCACAAGTCACCTGCAGGACCTTATTAACCAGAGACTGCACCGGACCCAAGAGTTGTTAGCAGAGATTCGGGAACAGGATCCTGCACCCAGGGGCAGGATGAGCTCCTATCCCCATCTGAGAGGCATAGACTCACCCCGTTTGCGCCATCTGAAGGGCTCCCCACAGTCGAAGGGATCCAGTTCGCCTCAGGGTAAAAACCTAGACTCACCCTCCTCCTCAAAGATGAAGGACTCTCCCGGCTCCAAGACAAAGGATTCACCTCGCACCAAATCAAAGGACTCTCCTCGTTCAAAGGCCTCAAAGTCGCCTCATTCCAAAAGTCTGAACGGGTGTCGGTCGAAGAGTATTGACTCACCAGACTCGAAGGGTTCAAACTCCCCCCATATGAAAAGTAGTGACTCGTGCCAAGTCAGAGGTTTGGACTCACCTCTTTCCAATGGTTCGAATTCTCCTTGCGTAAAAGACACAGACTCACCCAGTCTGAAGGTTTCTTTCTCTCCCCATTTGAGAGGTGTGGACATTATCCGAATGAAAAGCACAGAGTCACCTCTCGACGATTCCTTGGATTGGGACGGTCGGAGGGCAACGGCCGAGCGACTGTTACAGGAAGCTATTTTGTCTTGGCAGGAAGCAAGAGAAGTCCTGGCAGAGGTGAGGGAGCTCCAAGCCCGACAAAAACGCGCTGAGAAAATCACAGCTGATGCGCAATCTACACCTTCACACAACAGAAAACAGAAAACTCCCTGACACAGCCAAAACGAGTCAAATGCCTCATGGGACCTTTAAGCCAATCTTGTGGAGATTCAAAGAGGGAACATAATGTAAATGTGGAATTTGTCGTTGTCATGGTTATTTTGTTACCGTTCTCTTAATATTTCTCTATTTGTTTTTCTTTGGCTGTTGGTTTATCCTTGTATGGCACTATAGCCCTTTTCTGTGCACTTAAAATGACTGACACTGTACAGAGATGTGTACTCACTGATATAAAAAGTGCACTGCCTTTTGCCATTGGTTGGATGGCTCTTTTTTGCCATAAACTGTAGCATATAGGATAAATGGTGGAACACTTTGTCCAAGACTGTCCAGCACAATATGAATGGGGGACAATGCATGTTTCAAGGTTTATAGATGATCATCACTCAGATGGATGCAAGACTTGGGTGACAATGCTGTTGTCCATCTGGCTGGGGCAACGATTGTGTGTGTGTGTGTGTGTGTGTGTGTGTACGCTGGCATTTCATGTTTTGCAAGATTTTTTCCACACAGTTTTGGACATTGAGAATGAAGAGACAGGGTGGCTGAAAATAAAATCGACGTTTTTATGGGTCCAAGAGTGTTTGATTGACAAATACCTTAAAAGTGCATGTGGAACAGGGTCATCAGTCTCTTCATGACTCAGCCAGCCTAAAATGAAGTAACTCAAGAAAAAGTAGCTAATTACATCCTGTCAATAGTGTAGGTGTTTCATGATTCCTTATCATCACGATTTGATGCTTTACCGCACAATGAAGTGAACCCAAAGGGAACTAGTTGGCGGATCAGACCTGAGAGGGAGTGATGAGAATACGTGACATGTGTGACACTATAACTTATATCTCAGGTTGGCAGAGACTGATCTCAGTGTAACTTTCACTACAGTTCTGTTGCACTAACAGAGCAGACTGAGGTTAGAGGCCCCAGTCTGGCTCTTGTTTCTGAGTGGCCATGTCGTGTTTTGAATAATTACAGTGCTGAGGTCAATAAAAAGACTGCATGTGAGTTGTTCATTGTGAGTGGGAGAAACTACTTATTAACTCCTCTAAGCCTAAGCAATTATGAAATCATAATTACAGGCATTAGCATAGGAGTTGTTGTTTTTTTTCTTTTTTTTCCCTTTATTTTTTTTTGGGGTGGGGAGGCGGTGTCAACAAAACTCACACGAGGGAGGTGGATGTTCTCAAGGTTGTCTCCACAATCTAAACAATAGCCTGCAAACCATCCTCAGAAAACTTTATTAAAGTCTGAACGGGTTGTGCTACTGAGAGCAGTACAGAGTCTTATTTTAACATAAGGTCTGGTTGATCACACTGGTGGTTGGTCTATACGTCTCCTTTATTTTAGTAAGCACACGTAGTTATTAAATTAGGAGGTGAATTTTCTTTTCTTTTCTTTCTTTCTTTCTTTCTTTCTTTCTGTCTTTCTTTTTTTGGTCATCTGTATTTTCCATCATATAGTGATTGGAGACACGCACATGCATGTGAATCACAGCCCTGTAAATTAATAATAACCCAGCATGTAGGACACATGGCTATTCAATCCAGTCTCAGCTCCAGTGCACCAGGCTTGGCTTTGCATAGCTAAAGGGGCGACTAATTGATTTAAGTGTGGTTAAGGTCAAGTGTGTGTTCCCATCTGAAGAGGAGCTGTCTTAAACGCAAGCGGTAAGCCCTCTTATTGAACCGCTTGTATTGTTGCTAGCTTTTGGACATAGAGTTTACACGAGGATTCGGGTTCAGTTATTGATCCTTGTGTGATATAATTACTATGAAATGGACACCTAGCTGTGCCCCCTCCCCTCCCGAACCTGTCAGGTCATGGTGATGAAATTAAAGGCCCTGAATCGAGTTTACATTGATCACAGATTGCAGGGGAGCACAGAGGTGCCAAAGAGCCAGAAATCTGTCCTATTGCAACCTTCATGAACCCTATTGCAACCTTCATGAACCCGGTTATCCTCACGAGAATACTTTAAGAATCGTTTATGCCGTATCCAACCTCTCTGATGTTTCACATGCTGCTTTACAACCTGTCATCTGTGTGTGGTTGCACAGAGCTTGTAGCTGGAGTGACTCCAATCATACTGTCTCTGTCACTGTGAGGTGCACTCAAACGACGGCATACTGACACACTTTTACATGCAAAAACTGGACAGAGTCGCCTTCCCTCTGCGCTCGCTACACCTGCTCAGCAGGGAAGATAACATGCGTTCTGCATGCTGTCTGTAACTCCAGAGATATACGCACCACGGTAAAGACGCGTTCCCCGCGAGGAAAGGAACGAGCATGAGCTCCGAAGTTTACAGAGAGAACATACAGGTCACTTACTTCATAGGGTGTAATTATGAATTAAATTGAGTCTGCCCCCCCCCCCCCCCCCCCCCCCCCCCCCCCCCCCCTCTCCAAACATAACCAAGAAACAGCTGGTCTTCTTTAATCATTACTGCTGAACTTTTACCCTCTGCCTTTATTAAAATGTTTTTTATAGCCTGCCTCACTTCATGACATAAAAGAGACTCTTTTTCTCATCTTTACACGGCATGAGAAACCAGTTAGCTCTAAAGCTGATTCCTACTTTGTGAAACAGAATTCTGGATTGTAGCGGTTGGGTACTTGAGCGGGTCTCTGACATTCATGTCCTCCTCTTTGTCCCGCAAACCTACACATCCTTACTAACATAACTGTCATCCACTCCATTGTCAACACATACAGAGAACGGCTAAAGCACGCTTTCGGCAACATCACTGACTCTAAACACTGCTGGGTCATTGTCACTGGCACCGTTATGAAGGGCGCTGAAACACTGGCATTTTGACAGCTCCATCGCTCCCCCAGGGAAAGAGCTGATTGGTTACTATTAAAGGGCACAATCATTAGGTCTAATACGAGGTTATGGATTTATGAGAGATCAAGTGTGAAAGTGCTTTTTTCATTATTTGAGACTTACATCTCTACTAAGGAGTTATTACAAGGTATTGTGAAATGTCATGAAGATTTGCGCTGTTCAAGGGGAAAAAAAAAAAATCATGGTTTCATTGTGGTTTGATATCGGCTGTAGCCCAAAAAAAAAAGTTTGAAATTTTGACATGTTTTATCAGGCTGTTGAGAATGATGTGTTGCCGTGTGGACATTTAAATTGGGAGAGGGACCCAAGTTTCGTGAGCAGAGCAATAACGGACAAGCCAGTTCAGAAGAGGAACGAGAGGCCCCAAAGAAATTCACAGTACATGACAATTTGTTGATGTTGTTTAGCTATCTTTTCTATGATATTCTTTCTCCTTTCACTTCCCTGTACAGATCTTTTCACTAAGCGGCCACGCTGAACCTGCTAAAATCCATTCTATGAGACATAATTCCTTCTTATCCAAACCCTGTCAGTGAGGTGGCAAGAAAAAAAAAAAAAAAAAAGGGGGAGAGAATGCGTGAATATAAAGCCCTGTTAGCACAAGTCAGAGCACGGACGTTAGGTTTAAACAATCTGCAAAGACGCAGTCACTTACCACAGCTGGGTAATGCGCAAAACATTGTCTCTTTTACGTGTATGCCAAATTAAAATAAATTATTTACACCCAAATTTCTTTTGTCTCCTCTCTTGTCTTCTGGCAGAGGTCCCCAGTGGAATAGAATTACATATTTCATCTCTTTATCCATTAGGATGATGTCTTCAGATGTAATTATGTGTGTGGTCCCCGCGCACCAGTGTGAAAGAGGTCTACGCTTACACGCCTTGTGTTTGCTGCCTTGGCTTCTGTGCATTTGTTTCACATCAGATTCACTTTGGAAGACTTTCACTTAAGATGAGAAATGTGCAATTGCCGTCTTGAGGAAGAAGCTACAGTGAAAAGGAGCTTGTATGACTCTCATTTTAAAAAGGGGAGAGACAGCTCAGTTCCAATTACTGAAATTCTGAACTGAATTTGCTAGAAAGTATCCGTTCGATACCTCGTATTTTCACATATTGGATGGATACTTGGGGTATTAGTTATTTTCAGACATGTGTAATCTCCAATATGCCAGAGATCCATTTGTGTTGAGGCTTTGCTTGCACCTGATTGGTACTGGGGCACCTGACTCATCTGCTCGTGGAGGGTGTAGCGTGTTCGCGCTGGGTCGCGTGCAGTGGGGGGTTGGGGGTATGGACTGAACCATTGTGAGTCACTAGCCTTGCAGCGTCTGGCTTTAGCTCGGTCACATTCACTGAATCAAATGGATTAATAGGGACACTCCACTGATTGCATTAGTGCTGCCAAGAGCCCCAAGCTAAATGTGAAAGTTGGGCTCCGATTGTATTTTTTCCATAGGATGCCAAATCACTAGAGTAGTCACCAATTCTGACCTAAATGCACAAATAAAGGAGACACACGTTTCAGTTTCAAATGAAGCCCGTGTGTTGCTTTAACTGGGTGGATAGATCTCCTGGTAGCCTTGAGACCAAGTTATGTCTGTTTCTGACTTTCAGACTCGATCATGAAGCCTTTTGGTTTACGTCAGAGATGAAGCAACACAAGACAAAAACCTTTGTTGGATTAGCTTTGACCAGCATTTGACCTTATGCTGAATACCTGATGTGTTGTAAGAATGTTGTCCCCTGCAGCTGGACACCACACAACGACTGAAATACTTGTTTCTCACTTCTAATCGTACTTTCTATACATCTAAGACTCATTCATGTTGTCACTCCAATGATCTTTAATCAAAGAGAATTTATCATGGTACAGCAAATAGTGATGTAGAACTGTGCTAACAGTGTCTTCATGATAAGCGATGTGGATGGATATATTTTAACCACTGTGGTCACATGGTTTTTTTTTTCTTCCCTCCAAAACGGTGGAAAACATGTCCTGCTGCGTGCTGCTGTTCAGTTGCCCATTTTTGAGCGAAGAGAAGCATTTCCCCGGAGTAAAGCATGGTGTGGATGCTAGCAACTGTGCTAAAAATACCTCTGTATTAATACCACAACATGAAACAGCACAGACATGTCAGGGCGTTTCAGAGAGAAGTGGGGGGGGGGGGGGGGGGGGGGGGGTGCTAATGCGCAGCTTTTTTCTTTTTTCGGACCAACGCACAGTGCACATGGCCTCTTATAAAAATAACATGAAAAATATAGGCCTTTCAGAAAAACCCAGGCTTGGTATATTTCAGGGAATGAGCAGTAATTGAGAATGCACACATGGCTAGCGCAGTCTCTGCCTCCAAGTCAATCTGGTTATGTATTTGAAGCTCAGTTTCACTTTGTCTCCATGTTTCTTTTGTCTTTGACTGTTTCTTATCCATAACACTGAACGATTGGTGGCGGACATGTCTTGCCATTGAAAATACAAACCAGGGACTGGAGACTTGGTCTGAGAAACGTGTTTCAGCAACAGCTTAACAACCGGAACTGTCCACATGGTGATGAAACTGTTGCTGTTAAGGTTCACATGCATGAAAACAATGTGTTAATCACGTTTTAAAGTTATACTTGGGCGTACCGCTATCATTGTTCATCTGGTTTTGTTATATTCTCCGGTGAAGTACAGGAAACCACACTTAAACACAGACTGGCAGTCGTTACAAGACCAACTGACAAATCAATGTCCCTGTCACCCCTACCTCATTGTCTCTCCATTGGTTTACTCTGGTTTATTTAAGAGGAACAGGCACAGTTCCCCTCAGACAGACGAGTAGCTTCCGTTTATTCACTGCTTACTTAAACACCTGCTTCAAGCGGAGTTGTGGACAGAGTGAGGGGGGGGGGGGGGGGCGGGGCGGCGCCAGACCCCTCAGAGACTCTTGTGTCAGTGCGCTCCTCAGATCTACTCAAACAGGGAGCTTCGAGCCTCCAAAACAGCTGTGGGCTTCCATCCTCTCATGTTCTATTCATGAGACGCAGTTAATTGTACGGGTAATTACAGCTTTGTCAACTGAACGGAGACCCATAGCTGGAATGCATGAGTTACGGAATATATATATTTTTACCACAAAATCTCTCAAGTAAAAAGCAAACAGTATTTTTTTTTCCCTTTTTTTAGTGTCATACTGATCATGGGCGCATTTGGCCTTTGGTGGAGCTTTTGGTTTTTGTCTCTGAATGATTTAAGAAATAAAATCTGTTACATCTGGCAGCCTTGACAATAGCCGTCGGTGGATTTTTCTTCTAGTACAACACACTCCATTGTCTGTGTACTTAGAGGGTGAAATGGAGGGGTGGGTTTACTGACTGGGGGGCTGGAGACAAAGGCCATTTTAGCTTGGTATCCAAACTGGGAGAGCTGGGATAGGTTAAATGGAGGGGTTTTTGGGGTTTGTTACAGAAAGACAAGGCTTTGCCTCACCCTGTTGCTCTTCCTGTGTGTGAATCCCGGTAATGCTTTTGGAGAAAGTGTCTATGTGTGTGCCTTGATTTGTGAGCTCAAGAATCACCACGTCGTTTTTTGTTTTGTTTTTTTTTCGTTTTTTTTTTTCTTTTTTTCTTTTTTAAACCACAGTGTACTGTCGTTTTGAACAATCATGTACAGTAATTCATGCAGTTATTTCATGTTTTATATTTATTTTCCAGTCTGCGGTGCTGCTTGACTAAGTTACTAAATCCCTTTTTTAAGCGCCGTCAGATACTTCATATCCACTGCTGGGATCATTCAGAGCTCTAGTAAGTGTAAGCAGGTCTTAATCAGCTCAGGGTGGATACATAATTAAGAATGTATATGTCTTTGAGCTAGCTCCCTGTGTCAGCCTGGACTGAGTGGAAATGTGTGTCCGAGTGGTCACTGGTCCCAGGAAAGGGAATACGATGCCCATGTATACGCATTGTGTAAAATTATAATTTGTAACCTTCTGAAAATGTTCATCATTTTCATTTTGTTTTTATCTATGTTTATCTGTTTGAAAACGTTAGGCACTTCATACATTCATACACAATTATTCCGTATGATGAAATGACATTTTCATTTTCGTTTGTGTAGTGCTTGCTTAGATAAAAGTCAGCAAGAGATAAAACTGTTTTCTTGAGTCATGCCTGTAAATCCTCTCTAGAGTTTAAAGGTTAATGCTCTGCGTTGAGTGGTTATCAAGAGATTAATGTCCTTCTTTTCCAGTGAATTTAGTTATTTTGGTGCTTGTTTAGAAATTTCTGCCAGGACTAAACTACGTTTCGGAAATTAATTCTTGTTTTTTTTTTTGTTTTGTTTTATTTTGTTTTCATGTGGAAGCATTCAGTGCGATTTTCATATTTTCAACCATATCCAATTCTTAAATAACACAAGATTCTTAAGCCTTTGTCGATGCTTTACCTGCTCTGATCAGCTTTGTCCTTTGAAGGAACAGTCTTTGATCGACAGCAATTAGTGAATGCTTTGGTCAGAGGCTTAGGCTCTGGTATTTTCGTCAGAACAAATACTTTTGAAAATAACTACTTTTGTACTGTCATAATCAAATCGAGGACATTGAAAAATGTCATAGTAAAACTCTGCATATGAACTCCACTTTTATATTGCAAATACTATGTAAGAGGAAATTGTTGTATTACTCTTTCTTTCTTTTTTTTTTTTTTATAGGGTTGCTCAAGTCTGTTCTTTATAACACTGAAAACGAACATACATTGTAACGACACATACTTGGCTGACGTTATGCTATAAGACTGTAGATGGCAATTTAATTGTTATCAAAAATACAAGTGGGACACTATATAAAGTGGATCCAAATGAGTCCGAGATTTTTTTTTTCCCCCAGCCGAAGGCTCGGTGTCGTTTTGTCCTGGACAGAATTAGCCATGTCAGCTTTCCCATTGTGAGCCTCTACTAGAAGATCAATAAGCAATCTCTCTGGCTAGTGGAACAATAATAATAAAAAAAAAGAATCAGACAACAGACACAGACTGAATATCAATAGAAAAAAAAACATCCCAGTTTGATTAAAGCTTACAGTGCTAAAATACACCAAATTGGCCTTTTCATGTTTGACCAAATGGGGACACACATTTAGACCTGTGTGTGCAGAACTACACACCTCAGTAAGTGACTTACATCCTAGTGCTCTATCAACATTTGTTAACAAACATGTTAAAGAGGCCTGGGTCGTCAGTTATGTGAGTGAGAGTTTGCGGCGTCTATATTTAATCTGATAAGAGGCAGATGTGAATGTCGTTTCTGTGGTAGGTTTTCCCCGAGGGAAAAGTAAATGGAAGATCCTGTGTAACACAACAAAAGCCAAACCCTGTTCAGCACTACTTGACCCCCCCCCCCCCATCCCCCCCCTCCCCCCATCCCCCTACTTCACGGCACGCTCTCCATATAAGGAGTTTAGAGGCTTGTGCGTTCTGATTGGTTAGTTCAGATGCACTGTGAGTGTGGTGGGGGGTCGAAGAGAAAAGTGTGCACGGTTGAGCTTTAGGCCATGTAACATATGTGTATCTTCCTATGCATGTCTGTGCTTGAGAGTGTGTGCGCACATGTGTGTATGAGCTGTGTGTGTGTGTGTGTGTGTGTGAGAGAGAGAGAGAGAGAGAGAGAGAGACCGAGCAAAATTTACAAAATCTATTTAATTCAATGTGTCACTTGTATTATTCTACTCTGCCCACACACAGACACCGTATGCAGTTACATTTGGATAAAAATGCAACTGAATATAATTCTTTTACCTGAGCACCTCAGCATACCACAAACCAAGACAGCCCTGGACCTGTAAACAGTCGTCAAGCTCATGTAAATGACCTCTATGCAAAAGAGAATGCAAAGTGTATGTACCAGTGCCGCACACGTCCAGTGCATTTTACTACTGCAGATAGTACTTTTACATACGAGCCTCTGTTTTTCTGAAAGAGGCTTCAACAAGCACACAATTAACTGGCGGCTTATGATGAAATAACTAATCATTTATTGGGCTTACGTACATCATACTTATTTAAAGGCTAATGGTGATGAAAACTCTTTGCCTTCTCCTGCATATCTGCTGAACTGTGGAACAAGGACAGAGAACAGTGGGAGATTTCAAAAATAAAACAAGTGCAAAATTAGCAGTGACTAAAGGCCCTCAGGTGTGACTGCTGATTTGGTCCAGTGATTTCCCTCCAAAACAGACGCTGCGTGGACATACTAAATGTGATAGCTCCTCCAGGTGGCCAGTAGAGGCTGTTACATTGAAAACCCACAGGGAGACTTTGAGATCTTTCATATTACCCTTTGCACAGAAATCTAAAATATGAACATTGCCCTTTACCCTTGGAACCGTATCTAAAATCTTTTCTAATTAAACAGACTTTGCTCTGGCATGAGTCGACATCTCCCTTCGCTGGTCACTGAGCAAGAAAATGCAGAGAAGGGGTTTATATTTAAGATGTTCTAATGGAATTTCATATTTAATACATTCTAACCGAATGGGTTTATATTTATGAAGTTCTAATGGATCAATTTTATATTTAAGACATTCTAATGGAACAAATTCATATTCATGATGTTCTAATGGAACAGTTATAAGCTAAAAAATTCTAAATGAGATGACATTAGAAATTAGGGTTTTGGGCATTCTGATGTAATGGGTTCATGTTTAAGAGGTTCTAATGAAACAGATTTACATTAAGAGGTTCTGTTGGAATGGGTTTAAAAAGTTCTGATAGAATGGGCTTATATTTAAGATGTTCTAATGGAACGGGGGTGTCTTTGATTTGGAATTTGTAATGGAAGGGGTTGGTGGGAATTCACATGTACATTTATGTTAAATATTTACCAAAGCAAACTCTTTGAACATGACAGTCTGACCATACAAAACAAAAGACAAAAAAAAAAACAACCAACCAAACAAACAAACAACAACAACAAAAAAACATGCAGGTGATCACATGATTCATTGGTGATTCATTGGTTTGGGACCTGTGTAAAAAAAAAAAAAAAGGCAAAAAAAAAAAAACAACATTCAGAATAAACTGACAACTCTCAATGTATTTTGTCCAAGACTGTCTATTACTCTAGAAATGCAACTATGTCACCATAACCTTTATGATCACTTTGTTTGATTTCTCAGCATTTTAGCAGGTTGTTTAGTTTGTATTCTGCCGAGTGTATTAGGATTTGGGGTGTGGTCAGAACATGTCATATGTGGTCAAGTGATATTGGCTGAGAAGTGAATGCTGTTGTCAGTTAGGCGGTGCTAGGCCGAGGAGGAGAAGGGAGGGGAGGGCGAGGGCGAGGGCGAGGGCGAGGGGAGCATTATGGGAGGTGGCAGGAGACTATTAAGCACCACCTGATGACTTACTGCCATCGTGAGGAAGTATGCATAGCAGTCTCGGCTCTGATAACCAGGCTTCCGTAAAGGAGCCATGAATGCGGGGAATGCAGATCTGAGGGTCATTGATAACACATTGTATGGTGGCCTTGGTCCTTTTTAAAAAAAGACCTGTTCTGCACCCGTATTTGGAGAAATGGTAGCCAAAGTCAGACACGTTGTAACTTTACTCATGCTGTGATTCAGCGTAGTAAGAAAAAAAACGTGTGTCTCTTACATTTTCATCCTCCTCCTTTTGGAGAATACCCTCCTGATAGCGTTAAGATGCAGACAAATCAAACATTTCAGAGTGGTGTTTATTTACAGTATTTCTCAAAGTAACGCTTTCCTGGGACAGTCACATTTTGCATTTAAATACACTTAGTGAAGCAGAGAGCCTGTTTATTTTACCCCTCAAGCCCACGTGTCATATTTTTGAATAACTTACAACAGTTTATCACCTGCCTACTGCTTTGAGTTTAGACTTGATGGAGCAGTCCAAGACTCTGTGGTCCTGAGGTGCTTTGGAAACCTGTTCATTGTTCAGTAAGACAGGAAAAAATCGTGTTCTGTAAGTTCCAATGACCTTATTTCTTTAAAGTTAAGTGCACTACAATGCAAGCTACTCCCTCATTAATTACTAATAAGATGTCGCTCCACCCCTGACATGCTCTACAGCAATCCTGATTGGCTCTTACATGTAAGCTAATTCCTGACTTATGAATTATCAATGACGCTCCACGGCAACCATATCTGCTCTGCTCTGCCATGTTTAAGAGAGGCCCCACCCCTCTCCAGTGTGCTTTGTAGTCCAAAACCCGTGTAGTTCATGAATTATTAATGAGCTGAGTACAAGGCTTTGCAGATGGCCAGCCTGTATAAAATTAAACACATTAAGCAGCCTGCTAGCAGAGGGGGAAAACTGTAACTCACGCAACTGAGCCACTTAAGATCTTTTGGGGTCACGTTACGTGTCTCCAAGGATACTCCGTATTTGTTTGTTTTTAAAACCTAAGAAGGCATTTAGTCGACAGTGTAAAGGCCTACAGCGAAGTGTGTGTGTGTGTGCGTGCGAGCGTGCATGGTAGTGGGAAGCGACTGATCAATTGTAATGCAGAACGACAAGCTCTTCACGCCATCTTAACAGGTCTGTTTAGCTTTGTAAACGTGCATCACTAAATTATAACATATTTAAGTTTGCCAAAATTCAATCCACTTGGTGTTGATGGATATAAACCCCAAATATGGTCGCACAAATTTGGACGAAGTGGATTACTGTAAGAACTCGGATAGGTGTGAACATAACATAAAGGCAGAGTTACATTTCTGCTTATCTTGTGTCTATGAAGGAAAGGTTTGATTCAAAGACCTTCTTATTCAGAATACCTGCAGAATGTGGTGTTTGTAAGTCAGTCATTTCAAAGCATGTCATTTTTCCTCTTTATTATTTTCTTCCAAAAGAAAAAAAGACAGAAAAAGAGAGAGAGAGAGAGAGAGAGAGAGGGAGAGAGAGAAAACAACAAACCAAAAACAAAACAAAATAAACAAGACCTCTGATGAGGTTAACAGCACACACACACACACACAAACAAACAAACAAACAAAAAAGAAAATAGCCAAATACAACACTCTCACAACAGCCAAGTACTGAAAAGAAAATGGCCTACCAAACGTGTACAGGGAGTTAAAACCCCTCTTACCTCTGCTCTGTATTAAAACAACTGACCAGAAATATTTAGTTGAAAACACACACAAGAAACACTGGACTGTCGGAACAAACACTATTTACATATTGCCATACGAACAATAGATTTAAATTCTCACTTAGTAAAATGCCCCCAAAAAGGAGGACACTAATCTGTTTCCACAACTAGACAAAGGTATAAAGGTTCTGGAGGGTGCGATTTAATCCGACAGAAAAGCAGTTAACCTTGTGTTTTACCTATGATGTTTTCACCAATGCCCCTCCTCTGAAACCGAGCACAATTTTTCACGGCAACTTTTTTTTTTTTTTGTTCTCTTACGTGAGAGGATTTCTTTGTCTTGATACAATTAAATTAAATTGTGCTTCAAATTTCTGATTTTTTTTTTTTTTCCTGTTTTTTTTTTTTTTTTTTTAGGTTAATCTGCAAAAAAAAACTGCTTTTAAGTCGAGCTGATCATCCCTGTGTTGTTGTTGTTGTTGTTGTTTTTTTTTTAAAACAGTTGCTATAGTCAGTCCTGAAAAAGAAAATGAATCCCAGCAGATTGCTTCCTTGTTAGTGCTAGCGCAATGCTAATGCGTTGTATCATACATGCCTGAGTCTAAAAGGTCTACAAAAAAACTTTTGTTTTCCAGAATCCCCGCAGACTGTGACGAGAGAGGATCAACACCGTAATCGATCTGAACCTAACTGTATTCCAACACCCCACCCCCAATCTAACCAATTCATTTACATCACATTTACATAAATCACATTTTTTTTTTTTAAATTCATGGGCTCACATATGGTGTGAAGGGTCTACGTGGACATGTATAATCTATGAAAGGTAAGCTTTTCTAAAGCTAAGTGGAGCCCCCTTGTTTGGGGAAAAAAAAAAAAAAGCACCAGGGAGTGAAGAGACGTTGAAGAGATGGCAAGCTGTCCTGCTGCATCCCTGTGGGGATTGGACGTTCCTAGGACACAGGGGCCAGATGGCTGGAGATGATTGGCTCACTGCTCCATAGTGGGCTGAACCACAGCCTGGAGAGGTAGATGAGGAGCAGGCTAGACTTTCAACCTCCCTGCAGAGGTCTTGGTTTAAGTCAGTGAAGGCTATTGAAACATGGGCTGGAGAGCGGACAAACTCGACTTCTCTGTCACCACAAACCTCGTGTATTTTTCTTTTCTTTTCTTTTTTTTTTTGTGCCTTGGATGACAAGTCTAGATGTGAATGGACTGTTGTTTAAACAGTTTTGGGTACAACAATCCCCAAACCCTGCCCCATCCCTCCACCCCCCCCCAACCCCCACCCCCCACCCCACCTCCTCAGCCCACCCCCAACCCCTCCGTTCTACCACTGGCAAGATTATTTAGGGGTTGAGAAATAAAACTTGGAATGGTTATCAGTGAATTATCAATAAAACCCCCTTTTATATAGTATATCATATGTATTTATCAAAAAGAAAACATTTAGCTTCTACAGTGATATATCTATGGTATACAAAAAGAAAAAAAAAAAAACGAAACAAAAAAACAAACAAACAAACAAAAAAACCCAAAAACAATCTGAAAGATCACGCTCGTTTCCATGGTTGCTCTACAGAGCTTGGATCTGGTTTCCATGGCACCTCGCGTGCAGGGCCTAGTCATCGTCTTCATCATCGTCCTCTCCCTCGTCCTCGGCGGCTCGCTTTCGTTTCTCCCCTCGTTCTCCGCCGTCTTCCTCCGCCTCTTCTGCGCAGAGGAACAGACAAACAAAAAAAAGAGAGAGAGAGAGAGAGTTCACGTAAAAGACACAAAATAACGCTGTTCTGACTGTACGCTCGCACGAAACCCAACACACACGAAAATAACTCGACACCAGAACCAGATTCTGTATGTGTTTCTCAACATGTTTAAAAAAATGTTGCAATGGCTATACGATATTTCAACATTGTTGTTTTATTGTCAGCATATTATCAAAGCATGTTGGATATCTCAGGAATTTTTGTTAATGAATTCACTGAGTCCCAAACTGAAAAAAGGTGAGCAGTTAGAGAGGTAACTATGAACCTTCCACGATCACAGATACCGAACAGGGCCACTTCTGAAACTTTTAATAAAAATGTTTGTAAAAAATTAATATCTGCACTGGTCTATTTTGTGATCTTTGTTGAACTTAAGGGTCATTTATCTGTTGCTTTGTGGACTCTGATCTGTATTTCAGGTCACTGCTTTGGCGGGAAGACGGGGCAGCAGTAAGATTTCAGGCTGCAGGCGACAGTTATCAGATTTTGGAGTTAATTGTCTTCGTCTCTGGTAGAGTTCACAATCCAACTAACGTCAGCAAGGGCCACAGGACCAGTGGGACCAAATCACTCCCATAGTAACAATCCCAACACCTTCCTTTACAGTAGGCATAAGGTTCTTTTTTGAATATGCACTCTTGCGTACATGCTAAACCAGCACTTGGTTTATGCTGTCAAAGAGTTCTGTTTCCAGTTAATCACGCAGTAGTAACCATTACTAATCTAAGTGCAAGCGGCATTTAAAAAACTCATTTTAATGTGTTTTTAAGAGCTTTTTCAGCGCCTTGGTTTGGAGCTCGCGTCTAAAAGTCGTAAATTTGGAGAACTGATGGGGTTGACAGTCAGCCAAGTTCTGTCACTCTCCGGCATGATCCATGGGCTTTTCTCTGACTCGCAAACCTTCAAAATGTGTGGCGCTTCCAACAGACACACAATCCATTCTAGTCATAGTTTTAAAATATTTCTATAAATACTTAGTAAAGTGTTTTAGTTCTTTTTTTCTTTTGCCATTTTTGAGAGGAAAAAAAAGCTGAGCTATTCATCTTAAGAAGAAATATAGTTCATCTTATTTTTGATAACACATGGTTCATTACCTGGGTGATTTTTAATACAATGTCTATGTTGTGTAGTGTGTTGGTAATTTAGGCTGTAATTGTACATCCAAGAGAATACACCTCTAGGTTCAATTTCTGATTAAGGCTGGACAGACATTCAGACCCACACAAACAACTCACCCTGATTCAATTAATCAATACCAGTCATCCCTCAGCCAACCACACATTTTGAAACCACATAGGCCTCAAATTATTGGCAAATTCAAAATGACTGACATATATCAGCATCACAGACATCCATCTGTTCACAGCCAGTCAGTCAAAATGAAACAATCTTGTCTGTTCCAGCATGTGATACGGATTCATATATAAAAATTAGGAGCTAGCAAAAGACTTTCTGAATGGATAGATTTCTTAGATTTTTCTGAATGAACAGAGAAGATTTTTTTTAGATATCTCTACCCATCAAATACGTTCTTGTTGCTAGATAAGAGAACCGATTATTCAGTTTAAATTCCTATCCTGAAATCCTTACCCTCTCCTTCTTCCTCTTCTTCCTCTTCTACATAATCATCATCATCCTCTTCATCCTGTTTGGGAGAGGATTCAACAGCACAAGTTCTTAAAACTGTCTAGAAATGACGAGGGAAAAAAATATGACTGTCCATTCAGAATGCTGCCCCCGGCTACCCACCTGTATTCCCTCTTTCATGAGGTAAGACAGCCCAACCTCCTCGCCACCTTCTGAGCCTTCCTCATCCTCGTCCTCCTCATCATAGTCACCCTGAGGTCCAGCTCCCTCTTCACCATCTTCATCATCATCTGTTTGGCAAAGAATTGAGTTTCAGTTGAAACAACGTCCATGAACTAATATATATCGCAGAGTATGTTCATTACTGATGCATACAAGACCAAAACAATATTATCGTTAAAATGACTGGTGTGTGTGTGTGTGTGTTTTGAACGGAGGACAGCGACAGTAGTTCTTAACATGTTATGATGACATGTGTGACCTTTAAGTATCCATGTAGGTGACTTTCTATGAGTGTAATAACTATGAACAACTTAGACAACACTCGCTGTCACATGACTATCACTTCCCATCATGACCAAACAGTCATGCAGACTCAATCTAACATACTAAGACAGTGATGTATCCAGTTACACCCCAACACTTCCATAGAGCTGTGATTATTTATTCCTCCAACCAGGAACCCACAGCTCTGCACATGTCACATCCCTCCCCTCTCTCACGCACCTGATTCAGTTCACAGGGCACTAGTTAATCAGCTGATGTTTGGAGTCAGGTGTGTTTGAGAAGAAAGAGACTCTGGATGAGCAGTGCAGTGAGTCTCCAGGAACAGCGCGGGTAAAAACACAACTTTAAAGGTTCATTTTTTTTGTGCGGGCAATCTTGTTGGTCTCTGTTTCTCTCATGAGCGCATTTTAGAGGGGAGTTCTCCTTTATGTGAGCGCAGGCGTTTTTTTAAATGCGGTCAAAACAGCGAATGAACACAACGCACTCCTAACCAGAGCGCCCCGCGAAGAGCGGTTTAATTTAACACGAAATGGAAGTGTGATTGTGCCTGATCGCGTGGTTTTAACAGTCATCTCTTCGGCGAACCGAGGGGAACGACCTCAAAACCCTTCGCTTACCATCGTCGTCCGCCTCAGAGTCAGGCGCCTCGTTGTCCTCCGCATCGAACCCATCCAGGTAGGTGACCTGTGGTAACAGCTCGAAGATGCTCTCGCGGTACTCCTCCAACGTGGTGATCTCACAGTTAAAGAGGTCCAAGCTCTTCAGGTTCTTCAGATTTTGCTGCGAAATTAAATCAGACGGCCCAGACGTCAAACATAACTGCATAATAATAATAATAATAACAATAATAATAATAATAACAAAAATAATAATGATGATGATGATGATAATAATGATGATGATAAAGTCTAGAGGTATTATTATTACGGCAGACACTCACAAGAGCCTCCACCGTGCTCAGCTCTTTGATCTTGTTGCCACTCAGGTTCAGGTACGTTAAGTTGGGACATTTCTCCGCGAGTGTCTCCAAACCGCCTGAGATGTTGTTGTCGCTCAGCTCCAGCTGTGGGTTATAATGCCAGGGTTAGCAATGCTATCTGACGTTTCAACAGATTAGCACCCTACCAGTGGTATATTTAACATTCTGAACAGAACACATTTCTATTGTGAGTTCATAGGAACAGAAACTGACTGTGAAAAGCTGGTAAATTTTTTTTTAGCTAACTGTCACAGTAAAAGTCACATAACCATCCTCTGGTAAAACAATAATAATGTCATAATTACATATGCAGTAATGGTGCCAGCCTGGTATGATAGATGGTTTGGTCAGGTCAATAAGAACACTAAATATTCGATATTTGCTTTATGTTTCCAACAGATAGGCTGAAAACATAAAAACTGATCCTCGAACAGGCTTTCCTGGAATTTCACATAATCTTGAGTTGGACTGGGCGTCCCATGCTGATCCTAGTTGTCTCATTACTGACCTTTCGCAGTTTGGGCAGCGAAGGCAGTTTAGCTAGGGAGGTGAGACCCACGTTGACCATGCTAAGAAACTCCAGCTCCTTAAAGTCATCTGTCAGGCCTTCCACCTCACCATCACTGGAACGACAATTATCAACTACCAGCTCCGCTACCTGGGAAGAGCAGAAGACAAACAGACTTTGTTATATTCAGTGATGCTGTGTCTACTCTCTTGATACCAGACAACAATTAGGACCTTAAAGCATTATTGTGGTTTAGCCTGAATACATCTTTTTCCCCCCCCCGAATCTTTAAAAATGCACTTAAGGTACATGTGTATCGTAATGGTTACTCTGTAACGCATGTGTTATATTGCATTTGTTATACGTTTGTTAAACTAGCTTGTGTTTAGAAGGGGATGATATTTGAGCAGGGAAATTAAAAGTGAAAATGGTTCGGTTTTCTTTCGTTTTTCTGAGCTAGATAGCACATTTTTTTCACAAGCAGATTCCGAAACTCCGACAAACTACATTTAAAAACAGGACACAAACGTTTTTATAAACTCTACGAGAGGGTTTGTTTACTGACAGTAAAGAATGCCTTTCAGAGAAGGCGTACACGTGAGTTACGCTACTGATCTCAGGCAAAGTTATAAGAGGCTAGTCACTCGTCTCGATTCATTCGTGGTCGCCGGTTTAAACGGTGTCGAAGACGAGCGTTGATGCTTTTACTAAGTTTTTACTGTATTCGGCCAATCTTAGCACAAATGAAACTTACCGAACAGCTAGTGTCCACAAAATAGTAAATTAGTTATATAAGACAAGGTAAATATTTGCGTGTAATGTGGGAGGTTACACAAACGAGTGTGCTCGGATTATGCATGAGCGCGCGAGTTTTATGGTGGCGCGTCCAGTCTGAATTTCCTCTCCGACGATGGTATAAATATTTAACGGTTGCTTCTTTATATTGCTATTTAAAGGACAACAATAGTAAAAGATAAACTAATTTGGCAAGTATTCGGACAAACGCGAGTCACACAGTCTGAGGTTTAGGCCACTTTAATCTTTGGGAATGGGAGGGGGTTTTGCCCCCTCGCCATCTGGCACATTCCTTCAATTCAGAAAAGGAAGACCAGCGGTTAAAAATACATGATGGATTTTACTTGCTTAATGTAGTTTTATTGGGAAAAAAGTTTGGCATAGTCATTTATGAGATGCTACTATGTCATTGCGTTACATAATCACGCCATCGTTTGTGGAAGCATGGAGGGAAATGGCAACTTGTCCTCTGAGGACTCCATTTAACGACGGATTTCAAGATCAGCAACAAAGCATTCGTGCTCAAACTGATCGTTTAAATCACATTCGACGAGGGAAAACAAAGCATTAATCGATTTAACAATGTTAAAGTACCAGATAAGACCACCGCGTTCGTGATCATTTTACGGTACTGATGCCACAAAATGACTTCCACTCCCCGCCCTTCAGAGCAAGAATTTAACAGCGCTCTGTACACAAACCCACTACACACTCTTGAACTCAAGCAGTTAGCGCGCAGCTCAGTGCGAACACACTCAGATTCAGCTACGTTATTTGTCGCCAACGTTCACAATGAAATTCGCTCATTATGCGCTTTCACTTGATCAAATACGTTTGTGTAGTTTTGATGAATGAGATTAAACACAGATAGCATTCTTAATGTCGAAGTTGTCCGACTAGAGGGTAAGATGTCCGCCTGACAGACGAAACACCTCGACTGCAAGATAAAGCATTCTTAAAACTGTAGCCGCGTTACGCAGCTACAATAAACTTTTTTCGATTATTTCCGCCCACAGTGTTTTGAACGAGTACTTTGAGACTAATATATGTCGAGGAAATTCGGTGGCGATACATTAAACTGCTCGAAGTCGTCGACATTAAAATGTTTTCATTATTCATATTTACAGTAGCCTAACCGCGGACATTTTAATGATCCAGATAGCATGACGAAACACTCAAGTATCCCTAGATGTAACGGTTTGAGCGATTATATTAGATTTCTAGGTTATCCGTATTATGTGGACAAGCTTAGAATAAATTGGGGCGACATTCTTATTTCTTTTTTTGTCTATGTGTAGCGCCTCTGTCACTTCGACTGCTCTTGTATGGATTGCGATTACTGGGGGGAGGACAGTGTAACGAGTTCACAAGAGATTCCGACTACAGTTTGCCTAGCTAAAGATAGGTTGTTTCCTATCACTTTGGAATTCTTGGTGTATATGGTTAATAACGCAATCTCTCAGCCATATCCACCCACAAGATCTATGATCGTGAAACTGCTACCTGGAGAACGTATCCAACTTGCATCCTTTCATGTGCCCATGTGGTCTACACACCACAGAGTGGGGCTTCGCAAGCATTCCGACTCTACTGGGTGGACAGGTTGCGAACTAACATCATTTCGCATTTCTTGAAAAATAAATAATTAAATGCAAATAAAAACCTTACCTCTTCTGGACTTCTGTTCCTCAGCTCTAAACTGATCCTCTTCTTCATTTCCATTTTAGCAGAATATCAAACAGACAGGATAAAGACCTGTTTACTGAAATTACAAAATAACTGAAACTCCACAGCGCAGACCGACAGCTCAGCTTTCTTCAATGGCTACGGTTCCCTGACTGATCCTCCATGATACTTCGCACCCAACCCCCTCTAACAAATCCCGCCTTTGCTATATCGTGATTGGTCAATTGTTATTTTCCGAATAGTAAGCGGCGGAGGACAGTGCCATTCAAATAGATCATGCTTATCTGCATAATCAGTCTTTGACGACTTTGATGATTGGTTGGAATTGCGCGCGAAGTAATTTTAGATGGGTCAGCGTGAACGTCTCTACACAGCTTTTAAACTTTAAATCCGCCCCTTCTTTGTTCTCATTGGCGCCCTTTGCCTCAGTTCGTGTCTAACCTAATACCCTCCAACTACACAGACCGGTTTACAACTTGGGTTCGAGGTCAGAGTATGCTAAACCAAAGGGGGTGACAATGATTTAGCAATAAAAGAATAGAAAGTGAAACAAATAACACATTTTTTTCGTGTATAGATTAGATATGTTTTAAAAACAGAATATGAGAGCTAGTCTTGTTCTCCTCTCTGACATTAACACTGTGTCCTCCTTTCAACTGGTCAACAAAATGGCTGACCATGAACAGAGACAGCCACGGGGGCTTAGAGTCTGAAAGCCACACCATCTGTCTCCTGTGATGTACTACTGACCGCTTAGCTACACAGCTCTCATAGGCCAAAGTCTCTGTGGTCAACCTTAGCCTATATCCTGCCTGGAAGACTGGACTAGTTTACTCCTGGGCTGCAGTTTTCTTTCTTTCTTTCTTTCTTTCTTTCTTTCAGCAAATGTTTCATACATATGTTTGCTGGAGTTATTTCCACAGCAATAGTTACTGTAATTTAATGATCAGTGTGTCGTATTGTTCAAAGCTGTTATATTCAGTACCGGGCATAAAAGAGATACAAGTATATCAAAGCACAGCACGTGTGTGAGGCGACTTAAAAAACGACAACAAATCTGCAGAACATTTAATAGTTTATCTATAGACTCTCTAAAATATCGTTGTAAAATGTAGTTGTGAAACTATCTACATCAAATTGCTCAGAGTTTTACGGCAACTTACAATTGTAATTAACAATGAATACCATATCAATTATTTAATAAAGGGGTTAGATTGTTGCAACGTAATGGTTTATGGCTGCAATACCTCAAGAAACCACCGGGGGTTCATGACACACTGACCTTAGGAGCAGTGTAGACACTATGGCATCTACTAAGCTGATTTATCAAGGTCCTGGCGTGGAAGTTAATAAGCTCGTCCATATTAAAATGCGTGACTCAGTTTTGTGTGTGTGTTTTTTCCCTAAGAATCTGGCAGAACAGAAGAAACTTTAACGTGAGAGTGATTATAGTTTCTGCATCAGCTGTGAAGATTACAGTTCCGCGTTCCCCACACGGTTTTAACTACCGAATTCCAAACATGCCTGATATATTCCACGCGGAAAATTAAGCTTCCGCCAACATCCTATGTTGTTGTTTGACCGCGATATCTAGTTACACCCAATGTATCACCAACACATATGTAAACCTATTGAAACATCTTTCTTTATTTATTTCTATTTATTTGGTTTTGGACAAATGTATATCTCACAAAAGAGGCTTAAGTAGACACAAAACTGAGGAACAGAGGCTATTATAAGATAACCAGCTAAATAACTTGCAAGATAACTATTATTTGAGCTACAGTTTGTAACATGCGATACTGTTTTCCATAAAGTAAAAATAAAGTGCAGAAACTGCTCCATAAATATGTGTTAGTAGCCTACTCTGAGATAATCCCTTTAATACACATTCGGAGGTGTGTGTATGGTAAGATAGCTTTAATGGTGTAGTAACTGTGCAGTTATTGTTGTATCCAGTTTGTTGTTACTAATCTGTAGTTAGCTTATGTTAGCACTGTTATCCTTTAGTCGTAGTTTCTTGAAGGCAACATGCCATTCCGGCAAACACATTTTATATTTCTATGATTTTCACAGTTTTTCCTGTAGTTGTAACGTTGAAGGCAAATTAAGAATTACCATCTTGACCCCATTTCTGTTTTGTTCACCTCCATGAGACAATGTCAGGTGGAAGTTTGTCTCTGTTGGTTTTGCATTTAAAAACTTTCCGGTCTTTCGGTCCAAAGAATCGAAATCAGGAGATGTGACAGCGCAGAGATTTATTACTTGTGACGTCATTCATATTTTTCGTCTCACTGGCTTGTGTTTATACTAAATTTGTTTACTATTTTTATTTTTTTTTATCTATAGGTTCTTTTGTTCAGTTATAGAAAGCATATGATAACTTCACAATTTTTTATTCAAATTTAACTAATCAGCAAACCAAGAAACGGAGGATGAAAGGGTAAATCAAATCCAAAAAGGAAAAATAAAAAACATATTGTCAAAATAGCGCTAATGCTACCAGCCGACAGTATTCCTTCTGTTAACTGATAAAACACTTTTGATTGTCTCCCTGACCTCTTTGTACAAAACAAGTCTATATTTAGGCTTTGCGAGGAAAGAAATATTTTTAAAATCCATAACCGTGTGTGGACAGGTGGTGGCAGGGTTGGTTGAAATCATTCCAATTGCATTAGTACTGACCACCACTAGATGGCAGAGATTACAAGGGCATGTTCAAAACCAGTCAGAACTGGATCTGCAGCAACCTGCGTTGGTGAAACCGCTGCAGCTTCGGTAGTTTATCGCTAGAGGGCGCACAGGAGCTTTGTACACACTGAGCCTGTACACAAATTGAGCAATGTGGAACTCAGAAAAAGAGAGAGGGAGAGAGAGAGAAAAGACGTTACAGCATTTGATTTTGTGACTTTGATAAATGCCAGTGACATTTATTCCCCTATTAGCAAATATTCAAAACAATATAATTCCATTAAAATGAACAATATGCCATTTAGAAACAGGCAATGAAATATCTTTCAAACACTGCATTAATTGCTGAAATCATATAACGTGGCTTAAACAATGAGTGAAGCTGTAATTATATGATGTGTGATGCTCTTATTCCATAGAGGGACATAAGATGTTTAAATACAAGACTATTGTCCTGGCTGACGTTCAGAGAATGGTTAGAGGTGATTTTTACTCTGATCACATCCACATTAAAAAGCTACCTTTTATTAAATTAATACAAAAATAGTACTGTTTTGTGTAACTAGACTGGGCTATATTGCTTACATTGCTTGGTAGACTATACATGAATTATGTTAACACTATGTGGGTGATATGCAATGATTTTCATCCGTTTTTCTGTGTAAATACTTCAGCTTTAGTTGTGAAGAGCACAGCCGGGTCAAACAGGGCAGCAAAACATTTTTGTAAGAATCGGTCTGTAGCGTCGTAGTGAGAGTGTCCAGATCCTTTGTTTTTGGTTTGGAATTTTTGGAATACTGTGGAATTTTTGGAATGAAAAATGGCCGTGTTGTTGAGTGAAAGGGAGATCCAAGCAGGCTTCCTTAACAGCTTCACTTTTTTTTCTCTTTGAAGCAAAAGTTGAAAATATGGTTCATATATACAAACTGTAGACAAATCTATTTGTGTTTTCATGGTATCTCAAACACACAGTCCTCTTCCTTCGACGCAGCCATGCCATCTTACAGTTAAAAGTGAAAATACTAATTATTTTGCGTAGCATTCCAGTCATTAGCGCTCCATGAATTAACCCACTGAGACTATTGAATAGTCACTATTCACTGACATTTGCATGTGCAATCAAAGAAATGTTCCGCTAACATGTCAGAGCGTTCTCAGCCGACCGCAGACGACCTGAATGGGACCGTTCATTATGCTGGAGCCCCGGAGTTTCTCCTCCTTGGCCTTTGATTGGGCTCTCCTGTCACTTCTCCTCAACGTTTCCTGTATTCCTTTGTCCTCTGGCAACGTCATGACCCACTGCTGTGCAGACAGGGCGTGTGTGTATGTGTTTGTGTGTGTGTGTGTGTGTTTCATTGTTATGCGAGAACAATGGGAGACACATATTCTGGTGTGAGTCTAATGTGGGAACACAATGGGGGAAAAGCAGTGAGACTGAGTGAGGAATCCCTAATGCTTAATGGGTGCTTAATGGAAGTGGGGGTTGACACAGAGAGAGAGAGAGAGAGATACAAAACTATACACAAAGAAACATCAGCCCATGTCTCACCAGGCATGTGGCGGGGGGGGGGGGGGGGAGGGGGGGGGGGGGGCTTTCCTTTGACTGTTTTTAGATCAGGTGTCGGTCATTACTCTGTGATGAACCTCACACAAAATAAAAAAAAAAGTGTTATGACTACCTTAACACAGTGTTTTAAAAATGACTTAACATGGCCCAAACCTGGAGTCCACACATAATAGCTCATCAACTGATTATGCACAGAAAACAGTGCTTCAGACAGCAATGGTTATGGAAAAATTCAAAATCTACCTTCCATTGTTTATATGCAGTTCAGAGAACACGTGACGTTTGTTGGGACTTGAAGTTGAACTTGCTCTGACTAGTGGTTGATTTTTCCATTAGGTGTGTTTCACGGAGACAAATTGTGTGTTATGGGATTCAATCAGAGGCACTCGTGAAATCAGCCGTTCCTCAGGAGAGAAAATTCCGTACGAAGAGTAACAACTCTAAATTTGTGGGAGCTCTGGACTTCATTATAGAAGCAGAGGAGTGGGATGAACAAAATGATTCCAGATGTAGTATCACACCCAGACGAACAAAGAGAGAGCGAGAGAGAGAAAGAGAAAATATGTGTGTGTAGGTATTTGTGTGTGTGTGTGTGTCTGTGTGTGTCTGTGTGTGTGAGGTTAGAGGTGAGAAGTCTGTCAGAGGCGTGAGGTGTGGTGTGTGCAGAGAAACAGGGCTGGACACTGATGTGAGAGAGTTATAATGTAGGGACATTGTCTGTCTGTTTGACATTACGTTTCTGGTTAGCGTGAGGAATTGGATAATTATAGAGTTTTATGGTTTCCCCTAAATATTTGTTGATACAATGTCTCTTTATCAAATAATGCACTATTCACCCGTTAACTTCTTTGGAACTTATTGTTTGAGATCATATGATGTGAAGTGTAACCACGGTAATCCATAGAACACAAACAACTGTCTGTTTGATGCCCAATCGAAACAACTCATGTTTGATTTTAGACCAGGATGACTTTCAAGATTAAAGGCTTGATTTTAAATGACTTTTTTGTCTGTGTGATTAATAACAGAACAAGTCAGGAATTGTGCCCATGGTCACTTTGAAAGAGTGTTCATTCATAAAAACAAAGAGGAAAAGCCCCGGTAACGCCCATTTGTCACTTTGTTAACGGCTTACCATTGCTTTTTGGCCGAGGGCGGTAACCCAGTGCTGTCACTGTGATAGAGATGGCATGACTGAAGAGGAAGGGGCTTTTCCTGTGACCAATGATACCACTGTGGTCCACCAATCACCACACTGTGAATGGACACATTGTATCAAAGAGCACAAAGGGTGAGATCATTCATAAACTGCCTGAATGTCGACTGTCTCTCAAACACTGTGTGTTACTGTGGGTGCCCATGCTGCCGTGCAGACACACAGAACTGGTGGTATTTAGGTTATGAAAAAGTGTGTGTGTGTGTGTGTGTTTGTGTGTGTGTGTGTGTGTACCTGTGCACGTGTGTGTGTGTGTTTGTGTGTGTGTGTGCGTGCATATGTGTGTGCGCGTGCATGCGTGCGTGCATGCATGTGTGTGTGTGTGTCTGCATGTGTGTTTGTGTATGTTTATATTGTACACATGCGAGTTTGTTTCCACGTAGTCTGGATTCTTGAGGTTTTGGCATGCTTCTCCTCTTAAGAGCAAGAGAGAACACACTTGGTTTTTATTGTAGCGTGTGTTATACCTATTTTTGTCTGTTTATAATGTAACTGGGGAGGACAGCACTGAAATAGCCATCAAATATAAACTTGTTTCCTTTTTATCATTGCTGGTTTTGGCGGGACGCTGGTCTTGGAAGAGCAGATGCTTCGTCATGGCTTCACTCACATTTGCCCTCAGTAAAGCATCATGTTGGCATGATGTATAAGACCAACAAACAGACCAACAAACAAACAAACAAACAATCAAATGAACAAGCAAAATAAAAATATACAAACTAGGGCTTGAGTAAACTCTTGATATGATTCTTTAAACGGTTGGAATGTGTGTGTGTGTGTGTTTGTGTGTGTGTGTGTGTGAGAGAGAGAGAGTGAGCGAGAGAGAGAGAGAGAGAGAGAGTGAGAGAGAACGAGAGAGAGAGAGAAAGAGAGAGAGAGAGAGAGAGAACGAGAGAGAGAGAGAAAGAGAGAGAGAGAAAGAATATCACCCTTGTCTTTTAGTGGTTCACAGTGAAGAAGTAAATGGTACCAGTAGATTTGTACCAGTGCCCAGACAGGTATTCTCTCTTCAGAAAAGCACAGATCCTCTATGTTTGGACAGTGAGTCTGGATCACTGGGACCCAGTGTAACATGACTGGACTGAGCTGTCAGGCTGAGCTTTTCCAGGACTCAGGATAACATACTAAAGTGAAGCAGCGGGTTAGTGGTTTACCGGGAGAGAACAGATGTGTAGGAGTTACGGAGATCGTCTCTCTTATCAGGCAGATTAAGAGTGCTGAGTTTTTATTTTATTAAATCTGCATCTTTTTCGTCCACGTGGTACTTAAAAACTGTTCTTGCCAAGACGATCTGTAACTCTCCGAACATCTTGAGTTTCAGTTTGACTTAGAACAGCAAGTTTTAACATGGATGAGTTTTGAAATCACGCTCACATGTGCAATTAGCTGTTTTTTTTTTTTTTTTGTTTTTTTTTTTAAGACTTAGGGGTTTTCCATCGCTCTCTGCCTTCTATTCTACATTCAGCACTTTATATAAATGATTACCCTGATTTTCATTAAAAAGCAATTTTTTTTTGGATAATTATCTATCGAGCATCAACAAAAGTCACAATATCACAACACGAAAGCAAGAAGACAAATACTGTCAAAACAAATTGACACAGGGACAAAGGTCCTGAGTGTCCCAGCCTGGGGAGGACACACACCATGTTAAGGACGGATAAGGATTAAGGACATTTTTTCACGAAATATTTCAAACAGTGCTCTCTTACAGATTTGATCATTTTTTTAGGCTTATCGTAGGTCAGGCACATTTCATTGATCTCCTGTGGGCAAACTTGCCCTTTGCATTTAACCCATCTTAACTTAAGAACAGTGGGCAGCCACTGTGTAGCTCTCAGGGACCAGCTCCAGGTCTGAGCCAGTGTCTTGGTCAGGGGCAATGGAGAACCTCCCTAACATTCATGGCTCTAGCTGTGGGAAGAAACCCACACAACCATGGGGAAAACATTCAACCTCCACATGGCGAGGGTCTGGAACTGGGACTTAACCACTGAACCTTTTTCTTGCAAGGCAACAGTGTTAACCACTACATCACCAGAGATTTGTACTCTAGACCCTCAGATTATAAGTCTGAAGCCCTACCAGCTGGGCTACTTGGGTAGGAAACACTGGGTTCAGCAACTTACAGGACTTGGTATTCTCAGGTGGTCTCCCATCAGAGTGCAAACCGGACCTGACCCCGCTTAGCTTCTGAAATCAGACGGGAAAGGGTGTGATCAGGGCGGTATGTCCGTGGGGGACTGTGTGAAAATTATTATTTGATACATAATAACTTTTATGTTGTTACACAGAAAGCCAAGGCATAAACCTGAGGCACCAGATTTCCAGTCCAGATGAATCTCCCCCCCCCACCCCACGCGTTTCGGTGTAAATCTATCTATCGAGGTGTCTCAGACATTCCAGTCATTGAGAAATCAGGACTAAAATGATCCAAAATTCCGGCAGCACAGCCCTCTGCCGGGACTCATTAGTTGCCTAATGTGACGCGCACTCCCTTTTCGTCTTTTGGCTGTGGGATCATGCGTGGGTTTTACTCGTTAGGGGGCTGCTTTAGCAGCGCCTGTTGGTTTACTGTTTTTGTTTTCCCCAATAGATATTTGGTTAAGTTCAGTGTGATGAGTTTTTTTTTTCCCCCCTTTTGAGAGATTCCTTGCCAAAGTCTTTGAAGGTTCACCGAAGATAAAGTCGGTCTGAACCTCCGTTGGCACGAAAAGCTTGCCAATAGAGGAGAGGCGTGATGAAAACCA